>NW_019213807.1:0-85845 GCF_002532875.2 Varroa jacobsoni | reverse complement strand
TATGTATATATATATATATATGTATATATGTATATATATGTATATATGTATATATATGTATATATGTATATATATGTATATATATATATATATGTATATATATATATATATGTATATATATATATACTTATATATATATAAGTTTGATCCAAATGCAATATTTGTTGATTTTCGATTCGATCTTCAGATCTAATTCAGCTGCGTACCTTCAAAAGCTTCTTCTGTTGACCTCGCTTTTGCGGTTACCCTTGTTGATTCACATAGGTTGTGTAGCACGTGTCGTTAACGGAACCGAAAGCGCCGATCTCTACTCTCTTTTAACGAAAGGCTTGGCCATTCAAAGCATCGGATGAACTTGTTTTTATGCTGGGATCTCAAAGGTGAAATAATTTTGCAAACACGTCACGCAAGATTTGCATATCTGATTGGGCCATATAAGCTCCATCCTGCTATACAATAAGGAGGCCCAAGAACTCATTACTGTACACCTTTGGAAGATAATGGGTTGAAAAAAAGATTCGATTGCCTTTATGATCGTTAACTATTAAAGACTAATAAACGCCATTTTTAATCGTTTGACTTTTTGTAGATTTCTTTCGGTTAAAGGTTTTTCCGGTTTATGAATATACAGAGCAAGCATGATGTATTAGTAAACAGTGAAGCTAAAATTCATGATGCGATGGTGGTTATCCAATAGCATAAGATTTTACAAAATTTTACAGTCGTATTGATTAGTGAGATGATTGCCAAGATCATCGTTTTGTCAACTGAAGTATCGTGCATATATTAGCTAATAAAAGTAATACATATTGCCAAAACGACACTCACTATACAACTACCCTTCCGCCCTGTCTGGTTTAGCAAATGCCGAGTAAAGATACAGTATAAAAGTTATAATCAAATAAAAGTACGTGATCATTTTTAAGGTTCGATTTTATTACAAGGTTTTTACTTTACAAATACACGGGAACGGGAGCCCATAACATCGTACGTACCTTGAGGTCGAAGTGACGCAGAAATGACACACCCATAGGGCCGGGGATCTGTACCGACTTTACCACCCATAGTGATATACCTATTCGTCGTCGAAACTCTTTCTCTAGCATTGTTACAGAAATAATTGGGCATAATAGCTCGTTGTACGAAGTCATTGACCATCTTTTTTTGATACGGCGCCCTAGTCAGTTGAACCAAGCGTGTACGACATGTAACGCAGGAATTCTAATATAAAATGACTCGTGTTTGTCGAACTCGTTCTCTATTTTCGAATGCGGCCTAACACTTGTGCTGCGCATTATCCTCAAACAACCGGTAGCGAAGATTAGCGAAGATACAAAAATTCGTAGGATGGCCTATAGCGAAGTCATCTTTCGCTTCTGAAATACACTAGGCTAGTCGGAAGCTCGATTTGTGTTAAAATAGCAGAGCTGGTGGTTGTAGTGTTGTTGGTGCTCTCAACAATATTTTTATTTTGACAAAAGCTAAAAACATTTCCATTCTTCTAAGTACATTTCAATTCAAATATTGGCGGGTTGTCGGTCTTTGTGAGTGAAGCGCCTTCCCTCAACCTGAGCCACGGTCACCCCAGTGTGTTATACAGAACTCCGAGACACTGTTCGCTCTTCCTAATTATAGTTCAATTCGCCAATGGAGTTTATAATTTCGTATCGGTTATTTCGGAATTTGTATTAGAAACTCATGCACAGAATATGTGATAATGATGTCGTCGTGATGATGAAGGCCTAGTAACGAGTAGGGCAGTTACAACAGCTCCACCTTCTGATAGTCCGGACAGATGAAGGAAATTTGGGCATAAATAATATGGTAATAAAAAATAATAGCAATAACGAATTACTAGGGGGCAGAATATCCTATAATAGATATATCAAGACCAGAAGGCGGGAAGGTGTGAGAGAGATCGTAGCGAGACTATCCATTTCATGAACTACAACAAAATCTTCTATTGAATAACTTAGTGACGTGGGAGATAAGATTTCTTATAAAATAAGACTGCTTTCGGGGAATCGCCAAATAATTGAAATTATAATGCTATGGTAGTCTATTTGGTATGCTTAATTACGTACGTTGATTTTAAATTGTATTAAACTCATTTGAATTCTGTTTTGGTGCAATACAGTTCTAATAATGCCATAGAATAACTAAATAGATCGTAGAATCTACTTTGAATTAATTTAAGCTACACAAAGGTAATAATCGTTCGAGTTTGCCCACCTCATTCTCAAGTATTTAATTATCTATATACAAACAACGTATACTCAAAACATTAAACGGTTCGGCTAAAAAATAGAATCAATGGTAACTTTACAACTTGACGGATAGAGACATGTGTTCTACTGAAAACCACCGTAATTATTTCTTAATCGAAAATACTCATGAGACAAAATACTTAAGGCAATTTTCTTATTCTTATTCTTATCGGTTGTCTGCACCATTTTAAAACAGATATATAAGTTAAATATAAAATAGAATTCTTTATACAAATGAAAATTACAGTTCACGAAAAAGCAATAGCAGGCTTGAAATAAAAAAAAAACAGCGAATATATTGATAGCTAGGAAAAACGCAAGTTTACAGCTTCAGCTCTAGTATAAGTCTGTTTTTGATTCGGCTTTAACATGTTTTATGTTATATACCATATATAACATGTAATATACCATATATCGATTCGGGTAGGCGCACTTTACCGTTGTTAGCTAGAAGCAACACTTCAGCTATTTCTAACCTCATGCTGGTCTCATACAAAAATATCGCCGAGTGCCAATTGTAACCAAGGATTTTCTGCACTTTGGCAATGATTACTGAATACTTCGCCATATCCACATGTTTATATTAATTCTCACTGCAGAAAGGGAAGCTCTTTGCGTGTTTGATTTATTCTCATGAGACCAATCTGTCGAAGCTGGACTCAGTCAGCGTTGCATTGCGACATAGAGAGATCGAGTGATCTTGTGCAAAAAAAATCTGCCTCTTTCCCAATCTGCTGAGTGTGCAGAGACGACGTTTGACCGGCCCTGATTTGCCAATAGGAGTCATCTATAACAACCCGTATCTGACATTACCTGTGGGCACGGTACGCCTACACATATCGAAACACAAGCCCTACAGGAAACGATCATTTGGAAACAATCCAGTTTTATTAAGCATACGGAGCTATATGAAAGAAAATGTAATGGACCAGTAAGAACGGACCTTTTTTTATTATGACAATAATATAATAATGTGCTGTGCCACGCCGCTGGCATTTTCCACTCTACTATACCTTCGGAGAGGCAGAAAAATGAATTTAATCGCTTAATGCCAGGAGCGTTAAGGTCGAATTTTTTTTCACGAGATTTTAGTAATCATAGTCATCTCTTACAATAATCATCGAAACATGGCGTTGTTGACCTGGGCCACATTCCTGCTAGAGATACTCTTGTAATACTCACTTTATAATAGTAATGATGATCTTAGCTATTTAATTTTAACTGAACCTGAAATCATTACGAAAGCTAAAGGTTTACCTGAATCCTCGCACTGAATATAAAAACTGCCGTAAAATCATGTAGCAAAATTTCAGCCTAACTTCTGTCAAT
This sequence comes from Varroa jacobsoni, assembly GCF_002532875.2. NCBI lineage: Eukaryota > Metazoa > Arthropoda > Arachnida > Mesostigmata > Varroidae > Varroa > Varroa jacobsoni. The sequence goes on along the minus strand of NW_019213807.1, from coordinate 82,249 downwards.
CGTTTTCAGCTGCTCGTCCATTTTCACCACGATACTCGAGGGAGATCATTGCGTTTAAGCGTTACTGCACTTATTGCACACAGATATATGATAATGAAGACGCGATTTTATGTTTTGACTGGAAAATTTTTAGCACGACTGCTTCATATTGCATGTACGTTCAGACTTTAAAGGTCTCAGCTTATTTTTTTCACTGTTGTGTATAAGCTCTATGTGTAAAATACTTAATTACGACACAATTTTCTAACTTTCAAACAGAGTCGATGTGACGACGATTTATCGTCGATTAAGCTGCCACATTATAAGTTAAGTCCTCTATTTAAACCGTTAGCTATTGCTTTAGACAGTTGGCTTACCTAGGTTACCTAGGTTGCTGCTGCATTGTCACGGAAGCAGGCTGCCATATTTTACGTGCTGTCATGTTCTATTGAATGAATCAATACAATTGCATAGTCGTTTCAAGCTATACACGAACGAAGCAGTTGAAAGAATCGGTCGCACAGGTTCGTCGAAATGGCGACATACTACTACTTTACCGGCACTTATAAAAATCGTGTTATTATTGTTTTATGATAACGTTTCAGTGGACTAAATCAGTATTATAAAGAATGTAAGCCAAATAGAGTCATCTGATGTCGATTATCGCTGGCTTAGATTTTTCGGGGTCAACCGGACCCGAGCATGTCTGAGTTGGCACTTTCTAACGGTGTAACAAACAAACACTTTAAATTGAACACCGGTTAGGCAAGTGAACTTTCATTTATTAGACAAGTACACGCTGCGACTAATATGTCCAAGAAGTTAGGTTTACCATAATATGGAACACATTAATATTCCTTGTATTCAGTAAATATGCATAGAAAATTTCCCTTCTGTTGTTTTTCTAAGCGACCACCTGTGTGTCTTTTGCTGCTCGTTAGGGGTACGTTGGTGAGAGCCAGGGCCGGGGGTGACCTCTCTGAATGGTTTCAAAAAGTACCGCCATTATTCTCAGCGTTTATCATGTTTAAGCTGTTGTCGAATAGGAACAATAAGCTGGTCTGTGTTAGGAGTGGGATCGTCTAAGCTTAGCCTAGTGCAATACTTGCGCACCAAGCTTCCGTAACAAACTTATACGTTCCAAAAATAAGAGAATATGTGTCGTCGACAAAAGATCCACCCATAAGTTTAAGCTAGCAATGTATTGACCTTACCTGACACTCCAGAAATGACAAAAAGGCGAATCTTCAAAGGTATTCAATTCCACAAAGAACTAATATGTATTGAATACCGTCAGGCTAATTTATTAGAAACGTATTTTCATATTATTTTATATATTCCCTTATAAAAATATGGTGCCGAATATAAGAAATCAATACGCATTATTGGCAACAACTTGTCGATAATGATAATAACAAACTATTACAGTACACAAATCAATTACTGGTACAGGAACACAGATTAGTGCCCCAAAACGTATGTTCTATACGCTTATTTGCTAATTGGGTACTCAGTCGAAAGGCATTAAAATACCGTTTATTTAAGATTAATTCATGTATACAGACAGTATACACATGTTCACCCAAAAGATATTCTTTCAGCATATAAACCTGCATTGCCAGCCGTGGTTGTTACCTGAATTGAAGGCTCTTATAAAAAAAAAAAACTAATTTTAGAAAATATGCGATGAGCAACTGCGTCCGATATGCGGAGATAACCGATCTATTGGTTTAGCATAACGACGATATAGATATTAACAGTACCGTGACTGGAATTAGCCGTATGTTCAAACGGCTGTTCCATACGTTTCATGTGTTTTTCCTTCACAGCTATAATAGTTAATTACATAGGCAACCTGGTAATGGGTCTATAATTTCTATAATTTCAAGATATAAATTATATTTTTGTTTCTTTTGAGACATGATTAAAGTGGAAAGCAGTTGACGCCAGTTTAGCGAGCATTTTCTACTGAACTTTTACGAGACTATAAGTTAGATCTATCTTGCGGCCTCGATATGATGAGCCTATTCAAGTACATGTCTAAATGGAAGAATCATCGCGATAATAGAAGCTGGTTATAAGGTTGAATCGAAATGGTATGACTCATCTCATTTACTTTGGACTTCGACTGGTTCACTTTTTACCCAATAAATGCAAAGGAAGGTACCACATCTTCCGCGGAAGGCCTTCGTAGGGCTCCATGTTGGAGATGCCCTCCTCCGCTCCCACTGTTTGCTGGGAGGTCTGTGACCCTTTCCACGATAATTTCGGACCCTCTCCGTTTCCCGTCAAGAACTGGGAATTCTGGGAGTTCTACCGGCTTTGCAAGAGGCCCTTCGTCAGAGCCAAGCACGTGCTTCGGATGAGAACCGGAAAGGTTCTCATCCGAATATTCATTAGCCAAAGTTTTCTATGACTGAAGTCGGGGGTGTCATCATGAGGAATATGAGTACATCTGTCAAACTGCCTAAATCTGCATTAGATCAACGACCAGATTATGCTTAAATCGTGAAGTCACACCTGAAATGAATAATAGCGGGTATAGTGTTCCAGTGACAAACTTTGCTTCTCATCGTCACGTGCGCTAGTCAAAGCTATTCTGAAAGGAAAAGTTTCTCAGTCATTGTAACCGTTGTAGTAGGCACTTGGCAAGACAAAAGCAAGCTGTTTAACCCTGGGTAAAGTGTTATCATTCTTGCTTTTTTTTTTTTAGTGAAGTGAGTGTTGACAAAAATTATGGGAAAAGTTTGAGACAGTTCTATTATTCAGTTCTATTCTAGTGATCGAAAGGGATTTCTTTATATTCTACTCTAATGGTGGCTCAACATCACTGCCAAACTCAATCGATGTCGGCGATTGTGGTTTTCGTAATCGGGGCTGTAATAGGAACAGCTCTGGCTGTTGCAGAGCGGACGACCATAAGGTAAGTTCCCGCTTTTGCTCACATCTAAATGTAACCAAATAGATGCTGTTAAATTATCCTAAATAAACTGAAGCTCGCTCAAGCAACTTCTCATAATTGACTTTGAAGTTACGATATAGTAGAATTCTACAAACAACCGCCAAAAATATGAACATAAATTTTTAGTCAACTTCCTGAAACTATACTCACTGCCGAAATGTTTTGTAACCTTAGTAGGCGGTATGAATATAGCATGGTATTTTATGAAATTATTTTATGTACTATTGTACTCGAATACGATAGGGCAAGTTTGAGTAAACGATAACCTCATACTTTGCGTTACACGCATGAGCTACCTGAAGTGTTTTTCGCTTTGCCGGTTCACGTATTTTCTTTCTCGAGTCACGTATGACGCCACTTATTGGCCCATACGTCTAATAGTACGTTCCGTCAGACAACTTAATCGAAGATGGGTTGTTGTATATTTCACTTCCAAACCTTTCTTCGAGCTATAAGAACGCCTAGTCTTTGTTCATCAGTTCTGTTATAAAATTGAATTTTACATGCATTATCTAACTTATATATATATATATATATATATATATATATATATATATAATTCAAAGGCTGCTTATTCTGTTGTGTCTCATTTAAATTGTAGCAATTCCTCTGCCACGCAAAAAACAATGAATCCTCAACTATATATGTCTTCTAGATGGAACTGGTAGGATTTTGCGGGCTGTTATTTCAAAAATTGGGCTTGTCCCAGCTATTCTTGTAGCTGGGCCCTCAAGTTCACATGTCCTAGCAGTAGTAACTGTTTGGTTTGTAAGCAATTTGATGTTTTCGATTTTATAACAAAAGCAATAAACCTTCGTACGGCTTAGCTTATGTAGGAGCTATTTTACGGTCGTTTATGACCATGTTGTATTTGTTGGGATAAAAGTTCTATTTCTAGGTAGAGCAGATTATCAAATAAACTACATACTCTAGCTAAACTAACCGTCATCGTGTCTGGCTCAACTAGAGTAAGTCCTCATTTCCAATAAACCCGATTCTCTGGTATGGCCTTCACTAAAATCAGCCCACGACAACGTTTCAAGCCAGGCCATTTGCTCTTTCTTGAGATGGCCTCTTATGATTAGTGTCAGTAGCTATTTGCTTACTTAGTTACCTATAGATACGGCAGTCGGGTCACTTGCCATTTTCAGCAAGAGCTATACCGTTTAAAATATAATATTAAAAAAATAAAAAATAATAGCCAGAAAAGAATCCGTTTCAATAGTTATATTTGCTCTAATTAAGGGGAATGCATAAAGAATAACTGAAAATAGAGTCCGCGTACGTATATATGTGTGTGTGTTTTTAATTAGGTCATCGTTTTCCCCTCAATGTTTATAGCTATGGCTAGCGTTAGATACGGGGTTGCTAGTAAATGGTTTGACTAATGTCAATTCCAATACTGGCTATCTGGCCCTATCCACACGAACTGACTAATCAAAAGTCTCTTTTTCTCGTTGACTACGTATTTATTTTATGCTCTTGTTATGGTATATAGCTGCAGCTTCGTCTTGATTCTAATAACTGTAAAAAAAAATTAAAATTGTACGATTACATACTACGATGTCTGATACAAACTTCACATACTTATTTGCCCATTACCCTTAAGGATTATGCAGTACTGAGCATGCGCTCAGTGCTGAATAGTATCTGACAGAATGTTAAGAGTGTGCATTTTGTACTGGAAATGAAATTTGTTGTAACGCAACACTACGTGCCACCTACTGAGAGAGGTAGAGATTAACTGGCTCAACGGGTAAATGGACACAACGGCTAAATAAACAAAATTTCCGATTTCTATTGTACAAACATTCTTGCAGACAGTTTTAAGTATGGTGATCTAGAAAATGATAGCGGACCAGAAGGACATACAGTGTCTATGACCATTTACTCCGTGATAAAGGTGGCTCGAATTAGGTATTTGTCTACCGTGATGAAGTTCACGAACGCTGTGCTTTAAAAGCCTAAGTCTGGGACTAACACAGTATCGTTCGTGTTACGTGTTCCTTCCTTCCGTATTTCTACAGATATAATAATAATAACTATTATTACCGCTTAAAATGTTTCTTTTTTAAATGTATGTTTCTTTTAGGGGTCTAATTTTTTTTTACTATAAATACGATAATGCTTATAAAAGCACTATACGTTTACATACAAGTACCTACGCGAGTACCGAGTTAAAGTAGTAAAGCATTTCATACTTACGGTGTAAATTGTTACGTCGATGGGTTTTCTTTGTCTATTTTGGAGAATACGTTTGCCCGCCCATCTATTTAGCTGGCAGTTATTTATAATACGGCCGGTCGTCATCGTTCTGGCCAACACCGCCTTGTCTTTGTCAAACACACTTCTGTTTCAAATCTTCCCGAATCACTTTCTCTTCCTTAGTTCCTACTGACGTGCGCGGGCAAAACGATGTCGCTGCTGGTGCAAGTGCGGCGCGCTATACGATGTGAATGCGTTGTATCTTCCTACCGAGCTTCGTTCTGCTACCGTTACTGTCAACTTTCATAACTCAAAGGGAATTGCTTCAGTGAATAACAACTGTTCGTTCCTGGATGTTTGCAAGCCCCGAGCTCCCATTGGCAGTCGCGTCCGTTGCGGCCCAGTTTTGCATTTTATTCCTTCGCCATCACAAACTTCTACCACTCGAAAACAACGTGAACTATTCCCAACCATGTGCTCTGACGGAAAGTCGGAACAATACATCGGTAGGCGAGACAACATAAATACATTTCCGGTCGCGGCGGTGGTACTAGCAACAACAACGATCATTATAGAAAGAGCAACAACGTTGATAACAACGGTAAATGTGTAGAGAAAAAGGTACTACAGCACTAGTGAGTCCTAATTGAGCCACATACATATTTATATGCGCGATACGACGAGGCTAATGACTTCTACGTTCCGAGTTTTACGTAGGTTTTATCATTACGAAACGAGCTCTGTCTTGTCTATGCCCGGGTTCGAACCTAGACTACAACTAGTCCCTAATATTATCATGCAACGATCCTAATACTAAGTTATTACGGAAATCATGTAACTGTGACATGCGCAAAAATAGAAAGCGTTCGATCGTGCCAATCACATGCGCCGGCTATAATTGTTGTGATATATTAGATGTACCTTGGTACATTTGTGGATTTTATAGAGATTAATGTATCTGCAAATTTTTTTATTCGATACGTCTTTAGTGGGTATGAATTGCGAGGAACGTTAATGTCATAGATAAAGGTGACGATTTTTTTATAATGGTGCTACACCTCGAGACACCTTGCTGTTTTCGAGATATAATTGGTCTCTTTTGAATCTAACACCGTTCACTCAGGCTCTTAACTGAGTTGCAGTGAGCGTGGAACGTAAAAAAATTAGGTGGCTTGAAAATTGACAGCTCGCCCAATAAACCTCATATCTGATGCAGCACCTATTTCCAGAGACACCGTAATTCGTTGATCGAAAAAATTCCAGAACGGAGATTTTGAAGATCCAACTAAGGCCTATATTGCTGACGTGAAGAACTATGTATTCAAAGCTGACCGAATTTAAAAATTTACGGGTGTTGGCACTCAGCACTTTCGGTGCACGAAAAGGTTCCATATTTGTTTGTCTCAAGATTCAAGCGAGGATCAACAAGGTAGAGGTAGAAATGCTTGTCCTTTAACCACTACGTCATAACCGCGACTATTTTTGCGTTGAATTGGTATTTGAGGTGAAGATTTATCTTCGCAGGTGGTCACACCGGTGAACGGATGGAACCGAACTAACGGGTGCAAATTCTAGTTTCCTGACCACTGGTTTATGGACGACGGCCGAAGTGTACTTTCAACGTTTTTTGCAGAAGACAATAAACGTACTTTACAGTAAATAGCTCAAATCACTGAACAAAGATAAACCATTGTTGGTGCACGGCAGTACTCGATCTTACACCATAATAATGAGAATAGCAAAAATGCAAGGGTTATTCGAGGATGATATTTATCATGCTCATCAAATATTGCGCTTGCGGATGACTATTTTGTTAAAAATTGACAATTTACTTCTGAATAGGAGAACTGTTCAAATCTCAATATGATGTTGAAGTTGCGGCTTAGAAAAACCCGATATGCCTTTCTGCCACAGTCTACTGAACTGCCTAATAACATATATACTGTATGTTATGTATTAAATATAGGATTCTAAACATTAGCTAAGTATTCTTTGTAGGCGACCACAATAGTACGTATGTGGCGCGATTTGTTTTTGTCTTATGGAATTAATTTAAAGCTGCCTCCTGGAGTGAATTCTAATTGTGCAGAATGAAGGCCATGAACTCTCCTCTGTTTGCTCGTCGTCAAGTTCATAATACGAAAGCTGGATAAACGGCATTGCAGTGCCCGAGCGCGCACCTCACTTGTGCTTCCGAGTGCGCTGACTGAAGCTGTACACACGAGTGAAAGCAATTTCGACATGTAACCGACTGCATTGAAGCTTACTTCAAAGATCGTGCAACTAATCATCTTGTCATACCATCGGCTTGAATGAATTACGTTGCAAAGCACTCTATTATTAGTAGTGCAGTCTATTACTTGAGTTTCAATTTTCGAAATTCAAAATATTTATAAAGGGTGCTTAAAAAATTAAAAGAATATACAACATCAAATTTGAATAAACCAATCAAAGATACGACTTTTAAACGCGTATATGTTTCAACCTTTACTAGATTATCATATAAATACGAAAGTATGGCTATGCTACACTTCGAATTTTATCAGAAAAAGCTAGAAGTGAATAAATTTTGGGGGGTCACTCGGCGGCCGGCCAGCTTACCTTGTTAAGTATTGCATATTCTTTTAGAACTGTCCTACACTGAGGAATAACAGTCCAGGTATCCTTTTGTGTATATGGGTTCGTGCGTGGTCGGTATCCGCTTAGCTCGTTCAGTTTCATATATTAAGTAGCGTTCGTATACTGTATTAATTGATACCTCATTTTTCACATTTCATAAATTGAAAAAAAAATATCATACACTTCTCAGTGATGTGTCTGATTGCAAAAATTTTACTTTTAATCGAACAAACAGTTAGAATTTAACTGAAATGAATGCAATGAATGTCAAGTGGGCTTGAATTTCGAGATTCGTATGTAAGTAAGATGGCAGTAAGTCAAAGTAGCGTCGGAAGAGAGAACGATCAGATCTTTAATATGTCTAGTTATTGTTAATAGTGAAAAGTGAGACTGTAAGTTTCGATATGTACGTCTTATCCACTAGTAACTTTGTGTCCGCCTGTATTTGTAGACGATGCACGCAGAGATTATCACAGAAATTCCCTTACTTCTTTATGTTAGACTGTCAAGTCTGTTCGGTAAATTTCGACCAGTTGCTCTTCAGTTGCCGGCAAAGCCTTATGTAAGCATAATCTGTACATACACTGAAAATTCGAGGTACCTACGTTATTCTCGAATATTTCTCTCAGAGTTTATTATGCCACATGGTTTGTGAAACGAATGGAGCAGCAGACACAGATCCATCTTTATTACATTTACCAATCTCTTGATTGCGAGATAAATTCAATATTATTTGCTAGCTTAATTCACGTATTGGAAATCAGCCACACAAAAAATAATAACCAAAGCGACAGATAGCAAGGCATAAGTTACTTTGGTAAATTAAAAACGGTTAATTCCACTATGCTGGTAAGTTTCGTATGAAAATTGAGCTTGAACTATAGCTAGATCGGGCAAGTCAATTCTACTCTACGGTGGGAAGCTACGTATTGATGAGCGCCATAGAAATACTACGAACTCACGAGTTTTGTCCAATATCATTCGAAACATATAATATTGACCCAGAATTTTTAGGCATCACGCAGGTCCTTATCAATGGGTCCAACGAAACGCAATGTAAGAGTAAGGGTAGCCGTCCTATACGACTTCTACATTCTATATATCCCTCAACAGTGGAAGGCCCATTCGGGAAAACTAATTTTTCCCAGAACCCAACTCCTCAACAGATGATCTAATTATTGCTACTATTACTTCGATGATTACAATAATTTAACTATAAGTAAGTCAGAACTGAACTCAACTGCAACGAGTGTGCAGAACGGCAAGAGTTTGTGCACTGGTATTGCTCCTTACGTCGGCCTCAACGACCAGGTTTCGCAAGTCGACTGGCACAAAAGCTGGACAACAGAAAATTGTTCAATCACAATCAACTAACTGAGTACACAAGGCCCGAACGTCGAGGCCCTTCTCGTCGTTGATCAAAGGGATATGTTCCTCACCGCTATGACGATTCAAATGGAAACGACATGCGGATACGCTGCATCCTAACGCTTCTATTTCGTGCTTGATAGCCAGGACGGTTCGCGGAAAAATCCCTCATCAATGTAATCTGCCTAAAAATTCTGTAGCAACAACAAATCGCATCAACATGGTCCAGTAAAGGGTCTATTTCACTAAGAGTATCCATAGTTCTCAAAGTCAATTTTAATTGATCAAATATTCACAACTTACATCTTTGATATGGCCATCATTATAATGGGCCCAAATACTGTAGGTTTTTCAGTTACTACGTAGACTAAAAGCGAAGACCGTTCTGCTTCATCAGCACCAGTCTTACCCCACACACGCGGCCATCGAAGACGATTTTTTTTTAAATGAAAAAGAAGATATTGCCATTTTCATATTAAATACCCCAAAAATGTTCTTTTCTTGCAAAATCTTTTGAAATCTTAAAACAGCCATAAGTGGCTGTAGGATAGAAAGAGACCGTGATATCATTCGAATTTCGTACCACTGAGTTTTCAAGTAATGGGTCTATGGAAAAGGGAAAGTTTTGTCTTGTCTAGATGATGCCAGTTCTAGCCGACGGTATTTGACAGCTTGCCAAGGATGGTCGTATCATATTCATCCCTGCATGTTCCAGGTAATTAACAAGGAAGGTTCTATACGCACCCCTAAAAAGAATCACTTCGGTCTCACCCTGTCAGCAAAAGAATTTTCCTTTTAGTTGGTTTTTTTTGAGTTGAATGCAGTATTGGATCCATGTTTCGTCAATAGCAGTTAATAAAATCGACTTCATGCTTCGCAAACGCATGGAAATGACTTTTCAGTCAGTAGCTTGCTCCTAATGAAAAATTAAATCTAATGGCATTGATTGCCCAACCTCTTGACACTTATTCTCCAAAAAGTACGCTCTACTCGTGTTAAAATAGACTCCGTGAATCTATTCATTGAAAAACAGGTTTACAGTCATCAAAATCCTATTCCCGACGGAACGTCTAATAAACCCAATTTGTTAGAGCGAGCAAACCGCATTATTCTGAAGTTTTCTCTACAATACAGTTCGGTGAAAATGAAATCCTATAAGCGCGCTGTGGCCTTCTATTATGCGATCTCCGCTAATTCTCGAGAACTCCCTGATACCATTTGTGTCTTTTGAATGAAAATACGCTAGCAAAAACAATGAAGATTGCGGAACCGTTTGCGTTTTCCTCTGGCTATGTCTAAACAGCGTTTACCTGAAGACGAAGTCTAGGAAATCGTCTTTTCCCCACGATAGGGAATTTAGCCAAATCCTAGAAAATGCGTGTTTGCGTACAGTCGTTTCACCCGAGGTCAACTGGTAGGTACTAGCAAAGTTTTGGGAAAAAAACAATTCATTGTTTCAGTGATTTTGCTAAATTTTGCATCGTGCATCACTCTTAAGGTCAATGTGGGTTTCAAATAATCCCATCCATTTCGTTGGTCTATAAGAGTATACATGTGAATGACGGACGTAGCCGTTCGGCAGCATTAGTTGAACAAGCGAACAGCAGCAACAGACTAGAGGATTTACTAGTAGTACTTAGTATGTTTTATTACGTTGCTATACTTTATGAAAATTAAGAAAACGCCTTTTCTACAGATTAAAATATAAGAACACACAATTTTTTTGCTAAACATAGCAACGTTGGCACATGGTCTTAACACTCTACTATGCTGTAAGGGCCTTTGTTTTTAAAGCGGTTGTCGGCCGGAAGCAAAACAGAGAGGCGGAAATAGCAATGTCACTGGAAAAACTGTCTCTACAGTATAAATATTTTCACGTACTGCTCCTTCCTTTTAGGGTGACGTTAGGGGAACATAGAAATGAATTTATTTTGCATCGTATTGTACTGAGGTAAAATATTTTAGTGAACGCCGTGCTGCGAAGTATGACTAAAAAATCATAGAGAAGACATTTTGGAAAGCATAACCATTTTTTAACAGAAAAATTCAGTGAGTAACCGGTTGCCTAAATACTGATGAAATTGTCAAGAAGCCATCCCTATATGTGCTAAGCACCAGTATCGTCTGTTCGAAGCAGCTGTAGTGCATGATGGTCTCTATAATCACGCTTTCTCATTTCGCGGACTAGATGTTTGTCCATCTATTTCTAACACAACGCTCCAGCAAACGCCATGGTGTATACCGACACAGATACCCTGAAATATTAGTAAATGCCATTTCATAGTTAGCAAAAAAAAATAAGTAAGAAATAAAAGAAAATGGAAAATCGTCTTGTTAATTAGTCTTTATTTTTTTTGACAATTCCTTTAAAAGATATATGAGACATAACTGATCATATTTACTATGCAAAACTAGAGGACAATAATGCTTCAATTTAAAAAAAAAAACTCTATTTTATAGCCGTTGGATGATGCAATTCTGCCTGTGTCTAGATACTATTTGGCAGCGTTTATAGAAGAAACCGCCTGGAATAACTTGAATTCGAAGCGATTAATACAAATATCTACCACTACACACCCAACGACGTGTCAGGATTCCAGAATCTTCCTCAGCTGACAAAGGCATTTTTTGCGCCGCAAACATTTTGCCCCTCATGCAATTTTAATAACAAAATATAGTATTTCTATGCAATGAAGTGCCATTTATCATTGATGATAAATGCGTAGATTCTACGCGTAGCCAGGGGTTCAATATGGGAAAGGCTAATTTTGAAATGGTAAGAAAAGAGCGATCGAACGGTTGTACTAATCCCATATTGTATATTTCTTACGGACAGAAATATCATAGTGACAAAGTTCTAAAAGGACGCTACAGACGATCTCGAGTAGTACTTAGCTCAGCGAGTGATTTGTCGGACGCGCTACACAGGTCATACCCGAACGTCATTATGTATGAGCCTGTTTTACAAAAGAAGCCGTATTGACCCACCATTCACCTGCAACCCAAAAAAGGGTTCTTTTCATTAACTAAACATGTTTTTGTATACACAAGTAACTGATGCCGTGCCTTGATTCCGTCCAGTCAACGATACCGTAAATACTCTTTCGCGCTCGGTGCCGGAGGTTTGCGACCTAGTACACTTTGGCCATTAGTGGTCAAAAATGCTTTTATTCGGTGGATGGATTCTCCTGCGTATTATGCCCATGTGTGCCATCCTAATCCAAGTACATTCAATTAAAATTAGGCAACATGCGTGATTTAATATGGCGGTTAGAAGAAGCGTAGACCAAGACCAAATTTGGGCTCTAAGGAATTACCACGCACATCGATACATGCATTTTTCTATGAAAATTAAGTCAACGATATTCAATCAGTTAACAACAGCATTTGTTGGTAATTATGTGATTTCCCACTACAGTTTAAAGCGCAATATATACCAACACTTAATCGTTAACTTTTACGTAGACATTCGACTCAACGTCTGTATAATCTCTATATAATAAGAAATCGTATACTCTTTTAAAAAAGATGTCTGGACGACGTTTGGGCCGGGCTAAAAAATTATCCACCTACGTAGGATAGTGCTATTTTTATGTTTAGAGCCCCCGGTTTTGAATCCAGTAACTGGATTATAATGGTATGTTTGTCAGAATCCACGATAGACTGTTGTGTCTTTTCGAGTGCCCTTAAGCTTTACCTTTAGTAATACTTCTCAGCATCTATGTACATATTGTCCGTCCCATGTATGCTTACATACTTGTAGACAGCTATTCAAGCAAGATCCGGCGACTTAGTGGCGTCATTGAGCGCATCTACGATCTTCTCTGTAAGACGAAGCAACTGTTCCTCTCAAATTAACCGGCAATAGAACCCTGCGGAACACTGAAGGGTTTCGCAAATGTTTTTCTTCTATATCAGTTTCTTCTTATATATTCAATCGGAAGGTCCCATACTAATTGTATGAGACGGACAAAAACTGTCTATAACTATTCTAGACGGTCGAACAAGCCTTGTTGACCGAGGCGAGGATTCCGTGTTAATGTGAACCGATCGATCCACTGCTAGAACCGCGATATATGTGAGTTATATCATAACCCGACCTTTACAGGGGTAAAAAGGCAGTGCTTATGGGGTCTCGAATATCTCCAATCGACTGCAGCGTCACGCGCATCCATTCTGTTGCTGCGCGAAAGCCAGCCGTTTTCATGATGTCAACAACGTTTCGATGTGTGAAGTTTTTGACGAAAACGAAGCTCTACAGAAAGGCTGATCGTTTCAGAAATGTATGCTTTACTATGAGATATAATATTAAACTGTTTAGCATCAGTGTTCGTTTTAGGATAAGAGCTATGCTAGTTGCAAAAGCTACGTTGAGAAGTGCATGAAAGTCGTCTGTTTTATGGTGTAAACACAAGTTTCGGTAGTTACAAAACAATCCTTGTGCAGACGACAGAAGCGCTCCGTTTGAGCCCATTCTCTAGTGTAGGATCGCGCATGCGTCTTTGCTGAAATATCGCCCTCATTGTCTTACTTGACTCCACGACCTATACGTAACGGCATAATTGTCCCTAGCTGGAGAATTTGCCACCCTTTTCAACATATATAGCTATTTTTCTCTAATGCAATATTCATCATACGTAGCGTATATACTTTGGCATAGCGACTGACAACGGATATCGATAAAAAGATTTAGATTTAATTAAAACTTTCCACTGATTAGTGGAAAAGGTTCTGTAATCATCTGAAAAAACACCGAAATGCTAAGCGTATGCTATGTGACATACTGTTTATTTGACTACATATATTTATAGATTTCCTTGGTCTAAGAAGAAAACCTGTTATTTTAGGTTTGACGAGGTGATGGCCACATACAAATGAGAACAGAAGCTTACTGATGATGAATGGGTCACAGTAAAATTTTGCATAATTTATGCGGGATCTGAAAGATGTGTCCTAGCTAGAATCAGTAAGCAGTGAAAGTAATGATAATGTTGCAGTTGATGGTGCACTTAATCGATATTGTCCTTGTTAGGGCACAGATCAAAATAGGATTCACAAAGGTGTATGAAGAACGCAGACGTGCAAAAATCAGGAATAGCTAGTAAAGCGCAACTGAGCATTAAATCCTTATCGATATTGTATTGTAAACATTGCAGAAGTTGACAAGTGTAAAAGGCAAATTGAATACACTTAATGCCTGACGATTGAGAAGCAAATTTAGTTAGAAGTTTGCACTAATTAATTAACTCGTAAGTTCATAGAATCTATACGCATGATGTACAACAATGCGGCCTAACTTTCATAGAGGCGCCGTAAACGATGTGAAGCATTGAAATCGACCTTTAATCAGCTCTGGCAGAGAATCGACCTGGAAATCGGTATATGTTAGCCTCGATTTCTTAGCTTTTAATTGAATACAGAATTTGTTCTTTTAACTGATTTCAGTATTCCTACTAATATCAACGCAAAAATCAAATTATTTTCTAAGTGAAATACTAACTTCCTGCTCAGCTGAACTTAACCAGGACGAATATCACTTTACTGTGCAATCCCAACTAGTACCCATTGCACCTACGGCACTACATTTCGATGCAAGTATTAAAGCTTTCTACTAAAGTATGAGCAAGTAGGTTAGTTTTATGGATTTCTGTGTCCACAAATGAAATATAGCAAAATTTTATATATATATATATATATAATATTTATAGTAAATTAGGGTCAATATATAACCTGAATGTTGGTCGGTTTAGCTGATTGAGAGATGATTGAAACGCTTAAGAAGCAATCTTCTAGAAGAAAGCTCGTAAAACATATTGGCTTACAATCTTCTTTGTCAGCTGTCGTAGGATGATTGGCGAAATTCATATTAACCAGTGGCAAACTTTTGTCAGCAGGGTCATTCAAGCGTGTGATCTGCCCCACCTGCGGTATGTACCGACCCTTTCAATTGCGACGGTTCGGGTCAAGTTTTTTTCGTGGATGTCTATCCACGGTATCATTTTGGGGGAAAATCGCTGCCTTGTACATTACTGGCTTGAGACCGTTCCTCACATAGTGGACTTGTATGCCCAATGTGTGTATTAACCATGTTATTAAAATGTTTCCACGTCTAGCGAAATCTACCTTTTTGAAACCCAAGTAAACTGTATTGTCTAAATGATTCTATTATTTCTTTGTCATCCTTAGGCTTTTGTCGACTGGAAACAAACGGTCATAGAATCCTGCTAAAGAAGTAATCGAAGCCTCGAGGGAATGAACGCCACTCCGGCCATAATATTTTTGTTTTGTTTTTTGTAATTGAGTGATCGCGCAATGCGAACTGGCAATCATATACTCTCTAAAGTGTACCGATGTTTATTTGATATTATTTATAAAACTATATAGCCTTATATCGATATTGACAACCATCTTGATTTACAGATAACGCAACAATGGATTGCGTCCAAGCCCAATTAGTTCAATACAATCGTTCACCATCTTTTGTGCGCTGTGTGGGTCCTACATATATGTAGGAAAACTCTTCGCTCTAGTGATGCGTCATTATAATAAACAATCATTTAGTGGAGCAAATTATCTAGGGATACAGACTATTTACGCAAAGACTACTCAAAAGTACGAATCAGCTAAGTTGGCTACTATTTTTGTACCGACCAGCAAACAGCAAAAATATTTATTTTTCAAAACAAACGTGTGGTGTCGTCATCTACACTTCAACCTATGCGCTGTCCTATGAAAATTGATAATTGATACTACCGTTATCCTCGTTATTATTAAAAAAAGACATACCAAGGCTTATATGTAATACGTTTTCAGGGCTTCTGTTTGAGCCATATAACCTACTGTGATCAGTATTAGATTAGATGAAGGCTTGATTGACCTCCACACTTCGATATCAGGCCGTAAAGTCTATCCACTATTGAATTCATACGGCTAGTGGCCCTCCGTGTGACTCTGCCTCAGTTATTTTAGGGTTGACAAATGTGTTTCCGTGATAGCTCTACAACTAACGTGTTTGCCTGATCCCAGGGACACGTTATGGTCTAAATTCGAATTCGGGCATGACGGACAGACTTCGTTTTATGCTGGTAGCCAGCCAGTCGTCTGATGGTGTGCAAATGCACGCTAACTCAAATGTTATTTTTTAACTCACCTCTGCGAATAGCATTTCAAAACTTCGTATGAGTTTGAATATATAGTACAATTTCAAACACTATCTCTGCATCATCTGGGGCCGTACGAGTCTTAAGTTTATAAAGCTAATTTGCTAGGTTGTCTAAAGCTGGTACCAGAAATATGACGAGCAGTATAATATCTATCACAGTCTTGTCTCCCTCTGGAATAACTGCATGTGTTGTAAAAGCCCGATTTGCCGTCTGTGGTGGAGCCCATCATGGTAAAGCGAGTGACGCCATGTCTGTTTAGCCGGTTCTTCCCTTTCCACACGTTGCCTCTCATTGCACCCGAAGTAAACAAATTACAAGAATTTACATTCCCAGTTCCCAAGCTTGTTCTTGAGAGCTTCCGCTGAGACCTTAAAGCATCGCTGTCGGCCTTCAGACAGCAGTGGCAGGTAGGATTGGAGGTCCGAGAGATAATTTCGAGTCAATATTTGTAATCCCGAAAGAAAACTTTGATGAGATCCAATTATTCAAGGGTCTCAATTGTAAATTTTCCCAAACGACACGTATTCTGTACGTTGCTGTCGAAGCCTAAGGTCGAACAAACTGAGAGCGGTTGTAAAGGACAAGCAATGAGGCGATTTGATCATCCGTGCGGCCAAGACTGTTTTCCTGCATCTTTCGGTGACGTGCGCAGTGGAATTTTTGCCGCTAGCGGAAAAGAGCAATCAAAAACCGTTTAACCCTCCGTTTCGGTCAGTTCCATATATATGTATGAGCACAATACAAATATCACTAATGATCAACGATATACATTTACATGTATATATATGAACAAACGTGTATGTTTCTCCTCGGTGTCGACAGCTCCCTGGCAAAGTGACTCTCGGTCAATTTCAGTGTGCCAAGGCGATCATGTAAGCTTCCGTAAATATCGCGCCAAGTCGTAGACTTTGGCAACAGGAGCAGAAAAACAAAAAACTCGTATGGAAAAATATAAATTTTGAATAAAAGGTTCTTGTTCTTTAATTCAACAAGCACAAATGAAATACAATTAAATAAGCACCAATCTTTTTTGCGATCCCCCGAGTCTTTACAACTCGTATCGGCAATCGAGAGGTCGAAAAGCCGAATACAGGGAACTTTTCAGAGACCATGTTTCCACGTCATTCTTACAGTCGTCGGTAGAAACGTTATATACAGTCAGGGAGATAGAAATCTAGAAAATAACACTAGTCTAATATTTGGTACGCAGACGAGTGAATAGAAGACAGATACACTAACATTAATTGAAGAACTCTTGCTCTAGACTCATTTACATTCTCTACGTATTGAAAAATCTAGAGAAGTGTGACGTTCCTGAAATGAATCTAATTGAAAAAGGCTCACAGATTAATATATCCAAAAGCTGTTAGATCTATAGTAAACAGTAATATATGATGGCTTTTCTTTCAGGCGGCAGGCGTATTGATGAAACTGGTGCTGCAAAGATTATCTCATGAGAAAAATTCAACGTTTTTTCGGAATAGTGTAAGATTGTATTAGGTTGTCCTGCGTTATATGCTGGAATCAAGGTATTCAATAAGTTCAAATGTTGAAAGCTAAAGCTACGACTACAGCGAAGTGAATTTGAAATTTAAATATGAAATTTCAGTTAAAATGGTCGAAACTCTGCCATCTAGGATATATGCCGTTTTGCTAGAAAAGAATCAGCCAATTGGACTGATATACACAAACCTCGCTTGAATGTATTATAGCAAACACTCTACCTCTTTTAGGTAAGAATACGTAGCCATATCTATCGAAGTGAAAGCGATATGGGCAATGTTCTGCGAAAAGCGTTTGATCTCACGAAAAGACGTTTAGCACAAGTGCGAAAATATATATAAAGAGCTTTCGAGAAACATATCTCTTCCTATGAATATTTCAAGGACACAATAAGGTAATGTGAGTCCGAAAAAGTTCCTCTAGACTCAAAAGAAGTAATGTTTTGTGGACAGATAGAACTTAACTTCCGGAGACAATGTTAAAGGGAGCAATCACATACAAAACACCGCGGCAAAACTTGGCTTACCCTGCAACGAAATTAACCCTTGTACCTTTCTAAGACAGTCTTCATAACCTAGTTTCAAATGAAATCTACTATACCTATAATAACATTAGCTGATGTATATTCAGTAAGCAGCTATCTTCGAATGATTAAACCATTCACAGATCATCCAGGATATGCAGGACGACATTTTGTGAACCTTTATGCGTGTGACGAATAAGTGGGATGTTGCCAAACGAAAATAGCGTTTTATTGGGGTAGTGGGGTTGCGGTAAAAAACAGCAGTGAGCGCGGTATCGTATGCATAAAGTGCATGTATGGTATTTACGGTTTGCGTCAATGCCTCGGCTAAACTCTTTTACAGCGTGATTTCTATTGTTGATAAGAAAATAGAAAAAGAAATACGTCGCTAGCAACATGCGTCAGTAGAAAGTTCATCTGGCCATGTACGTATCCGCCCATTATAAGATTGGGACGACATTGTTTCTGTTAGTTGAATAGATAGTCATCCGTAAGTTTAGTCGCATCGCCTTAATTGGGTATTGCTTGTTTGTTATATACCGAAACCGAAATGACCCTTTGTATTCGTGCATAGTAATCGACTAAGAAGTTTTCGACAAACAGAAGTTATTTTCCTTAGCAAAATAATGAACTTATTCTAGCATTTTTGGATCGGTTACTGCTCGATTTGATTTTCCGTACGTTTAGCGGTTACTATCATTGATACCTGGTAGAAAAGTACATGATGCGCACTGAATAGTGGGTAACGTTCTATAGAATCGTTCATGTAGTCAGCCTAAAACAACGGTCATTTCTCATGGCGGTCAACGCTACTGCCTTTTTAGCTTTCGTTCGTTGCGAGTGTGTCTCTTTGATTTTAAGGGCAAGTTACTAGAATAATTACAACAAAAAAAAGTGGAGTAGAAAGGCGGGCAGATTCGGTTGAAAAGGCTCTCTTATAGATTAGGTTATCTTTTCGAAGCTTCGTAGTTCTCACAACCATAATGGAAAGAAAACATAATATCTAATGTAACGGCTCACCTTAGAGAATCTTGAAGCAATGTGTCAAACAAGTTGTCATACTTGGCTTTTAACGTAAATGTATTTTACGAGTAACTACTGAGTTGCTCAACATTTATAACGAGTGGCCGGCCATAAGACAGGAAGGGACGGCTGTTCGCTATCATTGCTATCTTAACATCTAACAACCAAAACAATCAGTTCATCGCTTTGGTTTTTCTTGACCTGTATTAATATTTTCTGCGATCTTGTCATGGCCCAAAACGAAAACCGAATAACCTTACTGTTTTCATATAACCCTAGAATCTTAGAATAGAATCATATAGTCTTATCAAATAATCTACTATTTGGCATATTAATGGCGTTTGTTAGATCACTACAGCATCATCTTTTTGTGGGTGGATCGGGATGTTTCAGTACAAACGATAAGCGCAGAAAGTATATACGATAATACTACTGACGTCAAGCTTAAAAACACTCAGTGATAAGAGTCGATGATTTACGCACTGTGGCTCTTGTTGAACCGGCCTTTGATGCCCTTAGGTCGCGTTGACAAATATTATCTAGAAGGGTGTTGCCAGGTAGTTGCTATCTTCCAACTGAGAAGGCATCTTGTGCGGTTATGTTTAACCTTCCTTTGCTACTTGCAGCCTGTCAAGCAGTATAATTCGGTTAGAATTATAGAAAACGAATGATGATAAACTTCTTGTTTACCCTGTGTCTACATTTACTTATAATAGATTAAACGATTATTTTCTAACTATATATATAACTATAACTAAAAAATAGGTAAACCAATATCGTCTTAGTTATCTAAGTATACTCTGACATTATAAAAATTGATTTATACGTAATAAACATCGTTATTATTAGGAATCGTTTTATTCCTTCGATACTTGGCGTTTATTATTTTCTGTGTTATTACAAACATGCTGTGATACCTTTTTGAGCATCAGCAGTAGGTCATGTAAGGCCATTTTATATACGTAAAGGTATGAGGTCTGGTGCAGATTACCACATCCGTTTTAGAATATGTGGTGGTCCGCCTTGTGCGTTAAGCATTTATTCGCTTGCTCATTAACATATTATCGAGCATCGCGTTTATGTGAAAGTATAGTTATCTATATCTACATATCATGAGAATGTCCCTGAAAAAACATTGCTTACGGGTCCACCTATTCATGTGGCTTGATAATTTTTGTGCTCGCAAAAACCTTATTTCTTTTTTTTGAGTGTTCACCCTTTAGGTTATCTGGGTTGAATAATGTATAGTAATTTTGGCTTTGGAGAACATCTGTCTGGTATTTACAGTGTAGCGCGCACATCGTAGACTCGCGTAAACGATTCCTCGCGGGTTAGCTCTAATTTGAATGGAAGGATTATTGAAAGTATGGCTTCATTTCATTTCCCTAATTTTGAAGCCTTTTTTGTCTTTTCTGTTGTGTATGAGTCATCCATCTTCGTGTAGAAGAACTGGCATTTGCTTGCTATTGAGGCGCGTACTCTTTTGCGATAAAACCTGTTGCGGCCGAAAGGCTAACGAAGTCTATAACGTCAGTCGGAGTCCGTCCAGCATGTAGACCTTGGACAGAGTTGCCCTTCGGTCATCTTTCATGTCCTTTTCACGTTTTCTGTGTATTTACATTTTATACACAATAAAAGCCCTCCTGCGATACCACAGATATCGGGGAAATACATGTACCCATTTTCCTAGTCAGATATGTGCGTACTAGTGGCCAATTGGCGCAACGATGTAAGTTCTGTTTGAAGAGCTTTACAACTTCGTAGCAGGTGTGACATCTACACGACGCGCACTCCTTCGTTTTATATCCTCTTGAGCTCCTGAGTTAGGCAAGCCATCCCCATTGTAGTAGGCATCCAGAACTGTCGGCATCCGATGAGATATATAAAAACGAATCGACAAATTTCCGCTTTGCCCCTGCTTTTTTGCGAAGCCGTCCTCCTCGTGCACACCGAAATTTTTACCGGGGATAATCTGATCTAATTTTTGCAGGTTTTTTGTTTCACCTCGCTTATACACGCTGCTTGATGTGTATTCGAATTACCCTATCGTCGCCTGGCAAATGAGCCTATGCACAAAATGCAATGTTAACTCTGCCGGTAAATCAGTATAGCTGTGCTAACGCTAAACTTTAAGCGTCCGCACGGTGTACGCCTTGGGCCGTCTTGTCGAAAGAAGCAAATGCAGATCTGAAGCGACTTTTTGAAAAATTGCGGCAAATGAATAAGTTGTTGTTGTTGTTGTTCTAGCTGTTGTTTCCACTGATATCATCGCTTGAGATTTTTACTTTGCAATCGAAAACATCCCGCTTTTCAGTGTAGCCACCATACAACGAAGGCAGGCCAGCAATCCGTTAGCTTTATCTGACGGAGCAAATGTTGCCCTCATAGTGGTGTTCTTTTTTCGGAACGACGAACTGCCCGAAATCGGCCGTACCCATTGTGTGCAAAGATTGCCGTGTTCAAAGCCACTGCGTATTTTAGCAGGCCATTGCTTTATGTGCATGCACAGAAAAAGACGGAGAGCAAAAGAAAGGAACAACACATTATTCTATATGCTGACTCTCGCAGTTTTCCGTGAGGCAGCAATCTTTGACATATCGTACCGAGCGCTTAGTTCTGCGATAATGTTTAGGGGCGAAGGGGACCGAAAGTTAATTTTAGCACAACAAGAATTAACTTATTGGTACTAAGATGAAGTCAACAATCCGCGATTGGTGATAACTTTTACCATGAAGCGCGTTCCCTAGTGCACGTGTTGTCGTGCACAGCTAATCCAGCCATTTTTGTAATGGAGTTGCATAGTTGTCTCCGAGTAAGTAGCTAAAAGGCAAATGTCAATCATTCATCAGGCTCAAACCTGCTTTTGTGCTTAACCCCTCTGATTCGATTTTATCCGCCTTTAATCTGTAATACCTGTAAGATAGATCTTTGCTGACACTAGCGGCGCTTTGCTTATTATATGGCATTTAGAAAGAACGCAAATATCTTGAGGGAGAGAAACTCCGCCACAGCGTTATCTGTATATGATTATTCCCGTTTTTGTAAACGAAGGACCCGTTTGCGCAATTATTGTCCAGGGAGGGTAAAAAATTTAAAAAAAAATAATATTCAAGCGATCGATTCACATCGCCACTGCCGCTTGTCTACGCCATTTGAGCAAACACATAAAAGTGCCGATAGAGGATCACTTCCTATTGGCGAGCATTTTAGATCTATGAAAAAAACACAATAAGATCCAGAATAATCGGAACGCATCAGACCTGCATGGCTTAACAGACTTACACAGACCGGCTGTAGTAAACAAATCGAACTCAGTTATACAGTGCTAAGGGATATGAGTGACGTTAGAAAAGTTTATGGGCACATGAATTTGATAGGTTCTAAAATGTTTCAGAGGTTGCCGTCTGATGGCATGACTAGCAGCGATACCGGACGTTAAACTCAAAACACAGAGGGTTGTCATTGTTGTTCTATGATAAGATCATTTCTAAATTCTTACATATTCCTAAACAGTTTCATGTATCTTAATGAGGTCTGTGAAGTTAGCTTAACATATTTTATATTGAAACGCACAAGCTGTATGCTACGACTTCGCTTTATATTCGCTTAAGTATCTGGGACAGTTTAACTACTATAGAACCTAATATGTATCACAGCTATAGGCCATGTTGAGCCATACGCAGGCGCTGGTTCAATCCTTTGAGTTTAGTTATTATTAATGCATAAATGTCACATTATTAAGTATAATTATTAAATATAATTAATTATTAAATATAATTAATGCATAAATGGACAGATGCGTCAAAAGCGAAGTCGAAAAGTTAATTTTTTCAAGTTTGTCAAATGAGTATCTATAAAGACATTATGGGAAACGGAAATGTAAAATGACCAAAGTTCAATTTGCCAAGAACTGATAAGCCCAATCCTTTATATGGACAATAATATAGAGTTCAATGGCTTTTATTGCTAGTAGATTAGAACGACACTTCCATATGATTTTGAAAAACTCTGTTTTGTTCTATAGTAGTGGTGTGTTCTATAGTTCGTAAGTGAACACTTCATTTAACCTTGGCACTCCCATTTAACCTCGTTCTACTTGTTGAGCTTATAGACTGTGGGCTTTGCAACGAGTGCATCGATCGCAATGAATGTCCGTTGCCCCTAGAACCTGGAAACATTGACGGAAGACTACGATCCACCGACTTCCTCATCCCCAAGTTTTGAGCCATCTGTAAGCCATTGTGCTGTAAAAGTTTACGTTTCATATACGAGTAGAGGGTCCACTACAGCTTTAACCGGCGAGATCGCCGTCGAATAAAAGATTCGGATCTAAAGAACATACGAACACATCGAACCATACTTGTACATACTAATCAAATCCGTAACACTCACGGGGATGACTGCAAGCTATACGGTGGCAAGGTAGAAGTCTTTGCGTGATCAGAACCACGGAAAAGAGCAGAGCTGGCTGGCTGGCTGCTGACTAGCTATGTACATCAGCTCGGTTCAACCTTGACAATTCATTCTCCCGCACTTTACTTCGGGCTTCAGCCCCCTCATCCCTCGTTTCGTTGCCTCCGAAGTCGGAAGACTGCTTGGACAGCAACAACTCCCAGAACTATGGATACGAACAAGGGCCCTCCCGGGTCAGAAACAAAACAGTGGAATTGTACATATATGCCGAATCGTTTAAATAGGCTTAAAAGTAATTTTCTTCAGGGAAAATTCCCTGGAGTAATCTGTCCGGACATGCTTGCATGTCTGACATGTATTATTTTTTGCTAAAATTTATTCACTGTGGGTGGACTTTCAAAAAACTTGATTATGTTGAAAGTGCTTGTTTTAGGTTGACACAAAAAGGGGCCGACGATTGTGTACCAAGCGTTGGTTGGTTAGTGTAACATATTTTTACTTAGCTGCCGTACAAAAGTAGCTAAGCAAAAATGGGTCACCGACACAAAGCTGTAGGTGCCTTTGTTATCATCTCTCTTAAGGCCTTACTGCTTGAATACGCTGGCAAGTAGCGATAAAAAAACTAGCAACGTACTGTCGAAATCAATCCCGTAGCACAGATTTCAGTTAAGCTAGGCTATATATATATATATATTACGCCGTAACGTACGGACAAGTACCTTAACCTTATCGCTTCTTATTTTACATATATATATATATATATATGTAATAAGAATTGTTACGGCAAACTTGCCTTAATAAAAAAAAATTGTTATTAATCGCCTTAACGTGCTCGTGATTCACAAACTGCTTAAATTCTTCCACAAGTTTTTTTTGCGTATGAAAAATCCAACTTGTCAGCGGTAACATACTTTGACCGGCGATTGATGTCAACGATGAAATGACGGATTTGCCAAGGTGTGTGAAAACGATATGCTTTTAGGCAATCTAGTTATCTTGTTTACTAATTAAATAAAAGTTGGTTGGGAAAAACAAATAGTTTAAACAATCAAGTAGCCAATATGATACGCCTTTACAGGAAATTATTAGTTATTAGACTAGAGCTAATTATATAGATTTGGCAGAGATTTGGGATTGGTTCGCCGAAGACCGCGTGGGTAGAATATGGGGAAGGTCCAGAATCCCTTGTAGTAATCTGTTTATGATTTCGTCTTTAGGGACGAAGTCCGTTTTGGCTTTCTTGTTTTGAAGGTGAAACACGGCCACTTTCATGTCTCGCGTAATTGCCTGATCACAATAGCCATAAGATTAACGCAATTTATTCACCTCAGAGACTGATTTTAGAGGTTGTCGTAAATGGACTACACTAAAAATAGTGAGACGAAGAGCCCTTTCAGTTTTGCCTATAAAAAGGTTCTCCGGTTCTTCATAGAAGATATCCTGGTGTTACTTTTTACTACTGAAATATCGGTAGCAAAAAAACAATCAATTCTCTGAATCAAACGGCAAAAAGTACTGGCAGACTTCTCCTTGTTCGCCTATAATGAATGTGTGCTGGCTAGCATTCTGTGCAGTGCGAGAGGGTAAACATTATTAGGATAATAAAAAAGGAGCAAGTTTAGGACTATACGCATAATTCAGGTAATACGCTTCAAGCAAACCAATACATCGATTTCTCCTTACTGATCAGTTTTCTGCCCCGCCGTTTTCGACACTGTAGCCTTTACGACGCTCATGTGTTTAAGACATACGTAAAATTAAAGATAATAACATTGTACCGAACACAAGATGCTTCAATGAGGTCCAAGACAATAAAAGGTTCGAACTGCACACGTTTATACACTGGAAGGACAGTAAGATTAAAAATCAGCTGAAAAATGGCATCGATTCTCATTGCCAATGCTTGAGGAGCTGTACTGAACAGCTGCGATGAACACTGAAGCTCTAGGATTACGCCATTTAACAGTCTGAGTTGTCTCTGAGAGTCTGTTAGAGACAAGCGCAAGTCAGTTAACAACTGCTTGTTATAATACTGTTTACGTTTTTGACGATGGCAATCGCAACTGCCATCAACAAAATCCCTCGGTCGCCGGAAGAGGCTACCTCGGGACAAATGGCCCTCGAAGCACCGCTTAAAAATATCCTATTCTAAACTATACTTATGTATGAAATATAGAAATCCTGTTTTTGCATTTACATTTACAACAGTATTCAAAGGACTCACTAACACGGCATGCAATTTGTCTGAATAGGCTTACCAGCGTAAATGTTTCCCACTTGTATGCTCTTACTCCTGCGATCTGATCCGCCTGAACCCGAATTTGTCCAATGCAATGGTTTGCCCTGAATCTGTGAAGTAGTTACTGAATGCCCGTTCGTTTGCCTATTTTAACCTTTTACAAAAAGGCCTCTGCGTTTGTTATGATCATGCGTCCGTAAAATGAAGCCTTGCTTGAGGTTACTCTTTAGTTCGTGTTGAAACTAATCAACAAACGCTTCAGATATACCTTTGTTCATTGTTCTTATCCGCTCTATAGGACTTCTCCTAACCTGAATTACGTCAGCTTAATTTGCCTACTATCAAATGTAATAAGACCAACAATCCATAGTGCTTTTGTGCATCAATATGGATTGGATTATGAATCATCATTCTAAACTGCGATTGAGGCAACCTTGCACTCATGTCGCTTGATTAGGAACGCACCTATCCGTACAGCACAACTTACCCTACTTTGTAGCCATGCGGAATGCGTGCATGTTACATACAACGAGTTGCAATTAAATATTTCTTCAGCTTACATTTATTTAGTTGAATAAATTAACTTCACCGATTGAAGACTCTACCAAATTAATATCGCCCGGGCCATCCGCTTTGTTTCATTTTATTCCGCCTAGTCGGATTTAATTTTTATGGAGTTGCAATGACCCGACCCGAACGCCGGCGCTCTGGCGTTTGCATCTCTCAAGTAACTTGCATTACGTTCTTTTTACTGAGTCGTTCCTAGTAATTCTACGAAGCGCATTTGTTTAAAAGCATGTTTCTATGTATGACTATAGTATCTGCTTCCTTGCTACCTACCCAGCAAGGAAGTGCTTGCTATCGCCGCTATCAATCAAATCGTTCCGTCTACCAGAAGGTATATATATATGTATTCGGTAGATTTAACCGAGCGCGCCAACATACTGTGTGATGAAACATCTCCGAAGCCAGCGATGCTGGAAGTATTTCCGTTTCGTAATCTACTAATGTAATAGGTAAGTAAATAAAGGTTCACGTACATAGTATTATCAAGTTGATCTTGTAGTGGGATATGTATGATAATTCAACTTCACTGGGCTGTTGGAAACTTGGAAGTTGATTGGAATGGGCCATGGCGTAAAGCTTTACTGAAAGCACTTCAGGGAACTACACGCGATCTTATTAGTGTTATTAGTAAGCTCATGCCGCAAATCCGGGCCAGAAAATATTGTATGTGGTAGCAGATGGCTCTTTATAGTTTGTCGATCGGCATCAATGCCCCGGAACCTGCATTCAGCAGCCGTAGTGCCGCATATATTAGTGTGGGCTATTTACTGTCTCTCGCGGCGCCAGCAGGTCTCTGTGTGGTACTGTAAAAATGCTGGCTGGAAGAGGCGGTACATTCCGACTAAGTAGGCAGAGGAATATTGAGCATCCGCATACTTGTCCGTAAAGAGAATTTCGCAGCGTCGAGCTCCACTCGTCAGAATATGGAGGTATTATAAAGAAGTAACCTAAATATGAGCAAGTGGAAGAGTCGGAGACTGCCTGTGTACGTAAACCCGTCGCGATAGTGGCTAGACTACGAACAAAGCCACAGAGATCAGTAAGCGAGAAAACGTGCCAGCACAAACGAATCCGTGTGGCTCGGAAAAAGATGGATCTGGATGTGGCATAGCGCTATGCTTATTCAGCTTGTCATCCGTTATGCACGATGTTCCTCCACGTTAGCGGGAAGACCCGGCATGACACCAAGAGAGTTCTCTCCCTTCAGCCTTCATCTGGCCAAATCCTTATCGCGAAATAAGGACGTAGGGAAGGAACGGGTCAGTCAAGTTGGAATATAACGCTGTATCAGGATGAACTATGACTCCCCTGGGGTCGGTTTTCAATGGCAATTGTGAAAAATCGCATTTGAGGTCGTCTCCTCCATATAAGCATCATGCAAACCTACATAATACATACTAGGTGGCCCAAATGGCTCTGTCTGTCTCTTATCTGGCTCTATATGAAATGGATTTTGAGACCATGAAGCAATTTAGATATAAGGCATGTAGGCAAGCGCGTGAAGAAAAGCTTTCCGTGGACCAGCAACGGTAGCTCACTTCATCAGACGCTTCGATGCGTTTCTGCCCTTATTGAAACGAGCCTCGTACACCGCCTTGTGCTCATTTTATCGGCTTGTATATGATGTGTAGAATAAAATGCATAAAATGTTCCCGCGGGAATTATAGTAAATTTTTGCCTTAAGCCAATTATAAGAACATTGGTTCTAAATGATTATCGAGCCGTCTTGTATTTGAAATATTCGGACGAGCGATAGCTATACGTGACTATCTTAAGGCCTAACAATTGATGAATTAAATTAACATAATTACATGCAACAATTGTTTTGATGCTAGCCAGCTTGTTGTAGCACAGCATAGAAACTTCTCTTTGCAATTTAATCTTCTGTCGGGTAGAGGTGTTTACTGATACAAAATGATTGGGGGGTTGCGCGATAACCAGCTTCTTTAACTATCTGTCTGCAGAGATTATCCCAGAGAGGACGTATATTGCGAAAGCTACATGTATGCAGGCTAGCGTACAAGCCACTGTAATTCGCACTTCCCGTCCACGTGCAATCGACCGCGAAACCAAATTTGAAAAAGCACAAAAAAAGTTAAAATGATTAGTAGATGAGTTTTAGTTGAAAATACGTTTTGAAATATTTTTCATTGGATCAGATGATGGATCAGTCGCCTATAGCACCAATACTGTCCTCCTTTTCCATCAATGTGGTAAACAAAAGGTCCCATATTTAAAAATTGCATCTAGCTCCCTATGCTGCTTAATCACCACATTTTATTACACTGTACTAGGTAAATAAACTAAAAAGTCCTTGTATAAACGGAACCCCTTTCGTCGTTTTTAATGCGTGGGTAGAAGCTGATTCAATTACATCTGATTGAAAAGCACACGCCAATGGCGGCCGGAGAGCGTTTAATACCAGTAACACCGATGGTTCTATGTTTGATAACGGATGTTTTTTCGATCATAAGTCGTCTTGTTATATATATTTTTAACTGGAGAACAGGTTGAACAAGATGATCTTATATATGTCACGCCTCAATTTCGCTTTTAAATGTTCCCAAAAAAAATTGAACTAACGCTTCTAGGCTCAGTAACGTCCATCCTTTATTTATAAGAGGTCTAAACAACTGGCCATCTGTTTATCTGCCTTGCTTTCCCTAGCCATTGGTGTTTGTTGTCGTGATCTCTGCACCCACATACATGTCCATAAGCCGGCATTATCTGTTCGTGTCTTTGCCAAAAGCCTGGTGCAGTGCTTTGATCAGATCGAGCGTATCAGACTAAAAGCGACAGTCTGGTTAGCAGACAGCCCGGATGCTTCATGCCGAAGGTAATATAGGATGCTATATATATAGTGTTAACTCTATGACACGCCCGTGACGTAATGGACGAGTCATCGAATTAATCAGCCTCACTTTCGGTATTTCCTTTGGCGTTAGGTCCCTATGAAGGGCGGGCACAGCACTTCCTTTTATCAATATTTAGAAACAGTGACCAGCAAATAGGGAAACACGGAAAGAAGCGCTTCTACCTAAGGAAGAAGCTCTCCTGAATAACGTTTACCTTAATAAGCTGGCCATAATTGGCGTCTGTGGATATTACCGCGTTCATAGCTAACACAAACGCCTATCGACGATATTTTCAAAATGAACCCCTGCCAACGGTTTTGTATGTTTTTATAGTAACACATTGTATACGGAGGTTTTGATGAAGGACGTATACATAAAACAAGCATGCTATATATGTAACCCAGCAGTGTATTATTACCCGCGCAACGTATGCGAGACTCTGTATGGAAATAGTTGGCCGTCTATGTACAATTTTTCGGCTATAGGTTTCGCTAAAACGTCCAAGGTACAATACTTGACTAGATTAGGTCCAGTAAGCCTGTTTTCAAATTCGGGATATGTTTATTGATACGATCAGAGATCTGTCTATCAATGACCGTTAATCCATTAAAGACTGATGGAGCTTCTAACTTTTTTTTCCTCACACTGGTGTTTGAAGGCAGCGCATTTTACGTATACACTTTCAACTTTAATAAATCAAACAGTGTTTTTTTTTTAAATTTAGATAGCATACGAATGTTGCATTAATGAATGGCTTAAAATAAATCGACATCTTAGAAGGCCTAAGCCTGAGGCGCGAAGGTGGGTCCTCCATTTATCCAGTACAGCGACGTGATATGTAAAGAACTATACCTGTCGCGTGTTCTGTGTTTCCAAAGGGGTAAATGTGGTGACAACTTTTCCCAATCGTGGACAATACGTGTAAGCAATGTCGGATAATACTTGTAGATACTGTTTGGAAATTGAATCCACTAATGGAATATACGTTTCTTTCAATCGACTGTTTAAAATCTAACCTGCTGGTCCATTATAAAAACTTTTCTAGAATATCTTTGTCATTGTTTTTGTCAACCCTTGCATATATTATTGCACGATCTGCATTAAAATTTGCAAATACGTATTGGGATAATATGTATAATAGAATTTATGTACAGAATGTACATAAGCAGTGCCAAGATATTTCTTCGAGGATAATACAAGATGGCTTTTGAGGTAACTGGTTAGTCCTTATTGACTTTGGCACAAAATATGCGATCGCTAAGAAAACTTTGGATTCCAGCTGATCAGCGACGCCGAAATAGAAAATGGCGTTAGTGACTCGTTCGAATTTAAGGTCGGAGTACCTCACAACAAAACCCAGACACACGTTGACGAACTTTGCCCATTGGATTCGTATTTCGAACAGTCTGTAGTCGAACTACGCAGGAGATATCTATTTCTGCTTATTAGCGTTCTTGTATATAACAGCACATTGTCTCTTTGTAGTAATCTGTATGCTTCTACACCTAGAGGTAATAGCGTTTTATTGCGAGGCCCATCCTTCGATCCCTTTTTGCTGTCTGGGATCACTGTGGCCGTTCAAAATATGTCTGGCACTTGAGCGCTTTTCCTGGATCGCCCAAAAATTTTACAAGAGGCGATGCAAATCGAGATTCTGGGTCTTTCGAACGAGTACGATGGAAGTCTATCTGGGTTCTCGCTAGCTCTGGACTACGATTTTTTCCTAGCAATGTATAATCGCTGGATATCTGTGTTTTGACGCGTTTATCCATCCTTTTCGTTCCGCCTAGGTGCCTAGTAGATTTTGTATAACTATTCTTGTTCGAATCGCTACTTACAAGTTGTTCATCGTATTCTGGTCGCTCTATTAATTTCTCTGTGTACGTATGCGATCTTATGCTGAACATACAACTTTCCGGATGTATATGTATGTTCGTTAATCTTGGTCGATTAACAGGTGAATTATCAGGCTAAGTTTTGGTCCATGCTGTTCAGTACTCACAGACTTAAAAGGAGATCTGCAAGTCTCTTCAATCTAGATTAGATCTCACTGCAGGATAACTTGCTTTTACATGATCAGTTCTTTGACGACAGTTTTTCTTGTCATCTACGAGCCCGGAGATTCAGCACTTCATTAAATGGTGACCCGTACCGATCCTATTGGGAAGTATCTCAACGTCGTTTATAATGCTCCGGGTGGGATCCGTGACAAACTCGGCACAGAAGTTGAGAAATTTTACTTCCTTGCTTTCCTGCAAATTCACTCCTTATATGTAGTAGGCATGCTTCAGTCGATAAGCTACAGGTCTAGATTATCTGAAGTATCGACTGAAACTTTTGAAGAAGTATTGTCATATTTCGTTATTGTTTTCATTTCTCCGGTTAGTGTCCGGGTTTACGAGATTATCGGGTGTGCCTGTGGATAAGGAACAGACTGACATGACCCGTATCACTGTTTTGTGGGAGTCTCATTCTACCAGCGACAACTTCGGAAGAGAAAGAATTGACATCAATTTCAGTTTTTCAACAAATCCTATAGATCATCGTTAATCGAAGTTAATATAGACCCTACGAAGTTTCATTTTCTTGACTGTTACGGAGTGCACATTGGCCTGAACACGCTATGGTTCGTGCGGCGTTTTCGCTGATGCGTTGGGACACCCTTTGCTATGTAGACTCTCCGCATATTTGTCTTTGCAAACGACAGTCGTGTCGTAAAGTCTCCAGTAGCGGTCGCTCTTTGTTGCACTTACTCATAGAATACTTCGTTTATTAATGCACTCCTATTAGGTGCTTTTTAACAATTCATTCGGTGTAGCGGCTGACAAATATCGTGACGATTAGCGCTACGGCTGCGCCCCCGGCTATCAGTGCACTTACCTTACCTAGGCAGTAGCACGCAGCGCCCAGACTATTGATGTCCTTTGCAAGATAACCATTTTTCTTACAAAGTTGTTTTTTTTCTTTATGAGGGTCTCCGCCGAGTTCTGTAGCTCTTCCATTGTTTACGCTCCACCGATGCTACATTTTTTTGCGTTGTTCTTCTATTTTACGCAGAATTTCCAAATCATAACAGTATTAGCCGTGGTGGAAGCATTGAGCTATGCGATGCATTGTGCAATTGACAAATCACTGAATTTACTTTGGTCCTATCATTGAGATTAGCTGACGTTATACTACCGCATTTTAGGCGTCTACAGTCGCTGCATATAAATAATTTTACGTTAGTTTTTTTCTGGAAAAAATAGGGGTATCCGTGCTAGACTCATGTCGCTTTCTTGCTAGCGTCGCGTGCCGTTGTCTCTATAATGGCCTTGTATGTCACTGAATGTCCTTCATGAAATCCACAGGGTATTTCTTCGTTCTGAAGAGGAAACAGAATAATATTTCGATGGATAAATTAGCGCACGTTCGTTAGTTAGCCGATTCCAATTAACCGGCGACACACAAAGTATGGCAGCAACGTTTTATCATGGCGAAAATAGAGTCACATAAAAGTATCTTGCATAACAACATATAAGATGTCTACATATCAATGCATATTGGATAGAATTCAAGAAGCTGCAACATGTACACGCTCTGTATGGTTGCGTGGAAAGTGTACCCTCGACAATATAACCATATAGAAAATTTACTCGAGCTGCAGTAAACTTGCCTGGCTCGTGCCTAAATGTTGTCAAACTTATCATAGACGTACATGTATTTCAAGCCGCAAATTTTGAGTAAACATTTTTTCTGTGTACTTCTTTACATAGGTAGAATCCATGAGACTAATACCTACACGAGTAATACAAAATAAATACGGCGTTATCTTCTCAGATCTGAATATAATTCAGTGAGTTACAATCAGATACAAGATGAACATCTGCGAGCGTGTCAAACATATCCATCGTGACGATAAAATCTGACGGGAATGGATACGACTGCAGAAGTTCAGTTGTTTACAGTTAACCTTCATATATCCGAAGAAACTTTTCATGGTTTGGAACGGACGACAATTCATTGACATCAACAGGCAAAACTTCTACGCAACTAATCATTTACCTTTGGTAAGAGGCTACTTCTGACAGTCCCAATTGTATCTAATTACGAGCCATCCATCCATCCATCCTATCTTGTTTTTAACTATTTTACATGCGTCAACTTCGTTGCGTTAATGTAGGATTGCGTTGGCGTCTGAACGGAAACGACCGAGGACAGATGGAATGGACGCTTGAAATACGCATTGACCTGCTGGGGCGTTAATTCAATAGGTGACCCATGCAGCCCCACACGGTCATGTATCTATACTGTTCGCACTACACTGGACCATTGGGTGCAACTATAATTTTGTAAACGAGCAATAGAAGGAAAAATAGCAAAGGCCTTCGTTTGTGTTCATGGATCACTGTTGGAAGAAACGTTAAAGTTACTCAGGGGAAATAATCAATTGAAACTTAAGGGAAGTTCTCTCTAGATACTCTCGTTAAAAAGTGTCAACTGGTAAGCCTTGACTATGGCTGTACACACGCTAAAGCACAATCGGTTCTGTTTTGTTGTACGTAGTGTTTACATTGAGGTCTTTACTTCGTTCAGTAGCTATGGAATCAGTTCGAGTATTGTCTTTAATACCGTAAACATTTTTCTCTGAGTGTCAAACGTTTTCGCAGATTTACCCAAAATAGCGTGTAGAGCTTAATGAGACGATTTCAATCGTGTATATCGCTTTTCTAGATCCTATCATATCATACGCTTAGCGTTAAACTTTTCAATCAACAATAATGCTTATCGGAGGACTGGGATTGCTAGGATATGGTCTATTAACTACTTTGTTCGACGAATGCAGTAACCAACATCTTCACATAATATTCTTATCACACTCGTACTCTAGGTGAAACGCATCTGAGGTCCGTAAAGCCTTACATTGTACTCTTGAATGAAATTTGAAAACCTAGAGTGCCGTGATAGGCTTATTTTGCGACCATACGGTTTCCAGTTAACCGTCAAGTGACCAAAAGCTAGACTATCCCGTAACGTTTCGCCATTACATCAGTTATAAGCAATGGATATTAACGTAGCACCGATATTATCAAACCAGAATGAAAAAAAAACTTCATTCAGGCATGCTGTGTATAAATATATATATATATCTATAGTATTTATAGTATATATAAAATCTAAGGCTTGAGGCATTATTAGCTGCCCGCATATACTGGATCGTACGAGATCTGAATGTACGTATGTCTCGACGAGGTTCGCGTGTTTGGCTAATGCATGTTTTATCCGCCTCCTCTTGTCTCTACGTATTATAAGGTTCTATCGATAATAAATCTATATAGGGCTACATAGTGAAACCTACCACAACCCCTTCTGCAGTTGAGCCTACACTAGAAGACAAACGCAGACACGTGTACTCGCGTACGCATGCTTGTCAAGGCTGTTCTCGTGAACGCTCATTGCTCCTGCTTGGCAGGACCCACTTTTAATACGGGCCTAATACCGTAACACAACGAATATTTTGCTCGTGAGAGATAGTTCCAATGTGCCTTCTATTAATTTCTGCGGAAATTAATAGAAGAATAGCAAGTATGTACCAATATTTTTTTCGTAGGAAAAAACATGAGTTGTATCAAACCAACGTCTGTCTAGTTCAGATTGCGAGATGAGCCTTTTCTGGCGGATCAGAACGAAACTGCTTTGTTTGAAGAGGCTGGTACATGAGGCGGCGGACGACCAAATGAGTCGAAAACAACGCCGGACCAAAACCGTTCTTTACTTGCGGCCAATTAAATACGGAATGAGCGATGAGACGGTACAGAGACATAATCCCAATGGTGAGCAAAAGTGCCTGAGGCATCTCTGTAATGTGGAGGTATTCGAACTGAACATGTATAAATGATATATCAGTCGTTCGGATTGTTCACGTAACGTACACACGCTGATAACAACACGCAACAATGATATGTATCGGAACAGCACGAGCAAGTTAATTGAAAAAAATAACATACCAACGTGAAGACTTTAACTTATATCTCTTTATTGTAAAAAAATAGCAAGTCATGCATACGATATACAAGGGTTTGATTATACGAAAACCTAAAATGGACTCACGTAATTGTCAGGGAAGGTGGATTAGATCATTTTCCATCCTTCGCGATCCTTTACGAAAACCCACAAATATGTCCTTTTAGGGATTAACATCAGGAACGCGCATTATAATTAATACCTTTGCAGTGATCAGGCTACAGTATGACTTCCTGGAGATGGGCGATACCTTGTAACTAAAGATCTTCCTATCATTTACAATTATAATAGGGGTAGTATATTGAAGCAAACATGCTATTAAAAACAAGCGTCAGAATCGTAAGATTCGGCGCCATAGCAAACGTGGGTCCATTCAGCAAGTTAATACACTGAAGCTTATGAGGTGGACTTAAATTTTGATTGGAGAGCTTCTAAGCGACGATCAGCGGTAAATTCTTACGGCCCACGTTTCCCCCGAGCAAGCTTCAGGCACCTGAGCCACTCAATGAAACCAACGCATCTGATTTACATTTGATTTCAGCCTTTGTCAAATTCTGTATTAAGGTTCGATCTTCGAGAAGCAAGCGAACATTTATTTCCAATTCCGATGGCTGTGACTTCATGCGGGCTCATTGTCAGCTATAGGAAACCTGTTTCTGGACTAAGCGTAAAAGCTTCCAGGGTCAATACTTCAATATATCAGTCCTACAAAGACTGCTCCTCTTTACTTGTTTGCAACAGCCGTGCCAATATGCGCAATTGATGGCATTGTTACTAGTAACGAATGCCATCAATTGCGCACGAATGAGCACTAGAGCATTTTAAGTGTTTCATCGGCTTTTTACGTTAACAGCAATGAGACATCCATTCCTCCGAAAACTCCGTAGGTACAAATTAGAAATATTTACATGATTGATAGAGCGTCCTTTTGCGTTTCCTATGTTACATGTCCACAGTCAAACCAGTTGTTTTCAGAGTGTGAACCCTTTGGCCTCACAGTGTGTAATGTTTTTGTCTGAAACGCATTACTGCTAACTTCGTTGGCCAAGGTAACAAATTGAACATCCTACCATTAAACTTTCCTCTGCATTAATAGTAAGGTTGATGTACGCATGAGTAGAGAGCTAGATATGCCGCGAATGTAACATAAACTATTGTGCGTCCATGAATTACAGCCCATTAGTAAGCACGCAACCGGTAGCACAGCCATGGATTTCTTCATAACAACGAATTTACGGGAAAGTTTGGCCGGGCTATGGATCTAGCTACGATCTAGGAGTAACTGCTTCCATGATACGACAATATTTAGCAAAAAACATACATACAAATCTCCTCTTGATGCAACTAAATGTACGATTTAGGTAAACAAACAGTAAGAACACAACCATTTCCCTAGATGGCTATCTTCGAAGTGTTTTGAGAAATCGTTGAAACAAACTTTTTTCATGACATGCTGGCTTAAAAGACGAGGATAGATGAAACCTATATTCACCTGAAGCAGAGCGAAAGGTGCGCTAATCTTCTAGTTTGTCGTAGAAGTGGCACTCACTCACTCACTCACTCACCTGTCTGGGACGTTTCCTGCCTAGCAAAACAGTTTCTGCTAATGTATTAGAGAGAACTGGTGTTACTTTCTATTCGCTAGCTTAAGTAAGATTCGGGAAGAAGGTATGAAGTTGTTCTTCCAAGCAATCTTGACTTAGCTACTAGGCAGCTGCCACCAGAGGGTATGATCCAAACGTTATCCGTCAAATATTACGAGCATTCCTCGATGGTTCTTGGCGACGTAATAACGAAGCTTTATGTGTTCTATCGCCTACTCTCCTACCACGTTTTTCGTATTCAGATTTGTCATACAGTGGGTTGGCGCTAATGCTGTTTGTTATTTACTTGCTTGCAACAAGGCTTGAGGCAAATGATGGGACAGAACGCAACAGAAACTAATTAACTTGTATAAACTTAGTTTAGCTAATTATTCGAAGTTGGGTTGTGGTACCAGTTACGAAAAATCGTAATAAACCTTTTTTTTGCCGTAAACAAAAAAACTCGCTGCGCCCAAAACTGCTTTGAATTCAGAAATTCATATGTATGTTAGCGATCCTTAACATTTCCCTTTTCGATCAACATATGCCTGCTTGCCCAATCGTTGGATATCAACAGATTTGAGATATCTTAAGGGTGAATGCGCCGCGTCAGAAGCTTACGTGTCCGCTACGGGTTCAACAATGGAAATTGGCTGGTACTGATCTTAAAGTTCGGCTGGTGATTATCTCTCGACATTTCGTAAACAGTGTACCCGTTCAAAAAAAAATGACAAATAAAATAAAAGTAACAATTTATTTATGTTTATGTAAAGTATGTTATTTAGGCCTAAGTGAGAAGATTTTCTACATCGTTTGCTGAAGTAAATTGATATTCATATCTACAATGCTTTTTCGTGTTTGTACTGTTGTGTAGGCCGCACCTAGGTTTACAAGCTGTCGAAATATGAAGTTGCTTAAATAGACGATCGGTCGAATGCGTGTGTTCTAAACAAACAATAGACTTTATTAACGTCCCATAAACTTTATTCGATTACCACTCACTACGGGAACTTACTTCAAAGTTTAATGCTTCATTGCGAGGGAGAAGAAGTAGGTGACACGCAAAGATCGCCATGTTGAAGTGAAGGTAGCGTCAGATATCGAACGTAACATGAGCATTGTTCCTTGCGACGTATCTAAACGACATTTGTCAAAGCAACCCCTCCTCAAACCACCTCCCAAGCAACCATCGATATTGTTCCGATTTTTAAAGTATGCCAATCGTCAGCGGGAAAAACTTTTTCTATATTTTCTTTCCATACGTACACGTATGACCGACGAATG
The DNA here is from genome assembly GCF_002532875.2 of Varroa jacobsoni. NCBI lineage: Eukaryota > Metazoa > Arthropoda > Arachnida > Mesostigmata > Varroidae > Varroa > Varroa jacobsoni. The sequence continues at coordinate 43,960 of NW_019213807.1, read as the reverse complement.
ACATAACAAAAGCTAATAAAGTAATAATAAAAATGGGTGCGGAAGCTATATATGCGACTGTATAAAGCAAATGGCAGGAATGGCAGGACAGAATAACCTACCTGCCCCGTTTGAAACAATAAGAACGATGCAAACAAAGACAAACCCGTGGTTTATCAGGCTGGTCCATCAGAATCATTAGAAACTTAGTCGCACCTAAATATACAGATGGTTGGCTCAGGCGTCTCTGATCTGAAATCTCTGATTGAAAAGGGTCAATGCTGCATCTTCTAGGTCTGACAGGAATGCATAGGTACTACACAGTTTATGCAGAAAGACAAAACTGAATTAATGCTTTATAAATTGCTAACTAGCGAAAAGTTGATACCTGAATGAAAGCTTCAACAGAACATATATTCCCAAACATCACTTCCCCTAAGTAAAGTACACGCCTCATGTAAGAAAGGCCATCTTGTAAACCAATTCAGAGGACTGCACAAAATGAGAATGAGATTTTGCACAGCTGTAGAAACGCATTGACCACTGAGACACGGACTTAAGTTATAGATCTGAGTGAACAACCGTCAAATCGAACAGTTTGTTTGTGATAAAATCTTTCTCAATATAACCACAGATTTTTCTCAGTTCATTTTCCTGCGTATTGTTTAAATTACAAGGGTAAGAAGCAAATTTGATATACGTCATAGCTCCACGCATAAATAGTAGCGTCGATGTTATCCTGGAATAACCGGTAATCTTGTCCCTAGGAAAAGCGTGGACGGATTGTCGTTTTTAAGGGCGCGGCATAATTGAAGCTAAGAAAGCCTGCCAACGCGTGAAACCAGAACGAAATGATTTTTATTCAAGTACAGACTGTTCGATGCCATTGAACCTAAATGCGGACCTGCTTGCATATCAGGATGCCAACCGATAACATCAAATCGAGAGGTGTTATTATACCCAAATCACGATGATCAGTCGCACGCCGCAGGACAACACTAGGTACTGATAACGGTAATAACAGCGCGTGCAATGTCCGGAATCGCTGAACTGAAACAACGTTAATTGCTATTCATACGTTCGCCCTAGCATGTACGTGCGAAACATGAAATTGTCCTGTAGCACGGCACGTGAAAGTGCTTATTTGCAGATGGTGTCAACGAAGGCTAAACCGCTGAACTGGTAGTGCTAGTAAAGTGTCCTGATTTCTTGGAAGGAAACTGTATTCAATGTGACAAATCGATGCAGTTGTAAGCAATCGCCGATATCTGGGCATTAACTCGTTTGAGGCTAGGCCTGATTTCCGAACGGCCAGTAGCCGTGACAAGATAGATTAGCTCATGTGATTATAAGGCGAAGGGTGCAATTTCTGATTAGTGATTAGAGAATCCCGCCCCACCGTGATACCAAATAAAGATATTGAATTTGATGCTGAATTCACAGGGGTAATCTGTGAAAAATATAAAATCAACCAACTATGGAAGAAATCCGAGATAAAGTTTAGAAAGTCGCGCGCATCGTACGTCGCACGTTTGTAATACCTTTAGACCTATTCATGAAAATGTGTCGTACGAAGTAACAGCTCATGAACACACGTTATTTAGTTTTTGCCAACTTCATTAGAGGATGATAGATTATAGGAAAGTGACGATGGAACGAAAACGAAGCCTCGACCTTGAAGCAATTAGTGCGCGGTGGTCGTAATGAAGTGTCTTTGTTGTGTGCTAAACATGTCGATTACAGAGTGTCTGTCTATATATATATACAGTGTGATGCGATTCGTCACGAAAACCATCATTTCTTAGCTCGGCGATTTGTAGAGAATGCCGAGACGTGTCTGCGTCTGTATCGGCGAATGGGCCCCAGTAAGCAAGTGGAAAATTTCAAGCAAATGATGGCTCGCCAGTATTGGGTGTACGATTCGGTTATGGCGAACTCTAGACGAGCGTCAACCGGAAATCCGCGCGCGTCCATGAGAGTGCAAATGGCCTTGTGTCGAGACGCATGCGTAGGTAGCACAGCGGGATTTTAAGCACATCAGTCACTATCGCTGTTTGCGAATGAGCAGTTTCTCAAATAACGTTCGTGCAGGTACTAACGAGTCGTCCCTACTACATCGATTATTATTCGCACAAGCTGATGGATGTACACACGCAATGGCCGAGTTAAGGAACTGTCATTTCAGTGGCGGCTCTCTATATAGTCAAGGGTATAATTACAAGCCCTGACCCTTCAGTTTGGCCCATCATCTGGCTTTTCTCTAAACAACGAGTCTCTCGATTTTAACAATTTACTCTCCTTTCATAGCCACCAACGGAAGCGACGATACACTTGTACTGTCGGCCGGCCGGCACGTATATTGTTAATTGAGGCGACACCTCATCCTCGCATAGAAGTAAGGACAAAAATTTTCAGTACGGGTAATATTGTTACCCGTTATTATCACACGTAATAATGTCTATATATATTCCGCGCAGACTCCGGTATTGCATTTCTACCAGAGCATACCATTGTCTTGGCCAGTGATGGAACATTGGCTTAACTTTTTCTGTTACTGCCTTTTGGTAAGATCGTTTCCTGTCACGGTTCGTTTTTTTCAATGACACTAACAGATGTGACCTGTTAGTGCGAGATCAAACATTTACAAATGGCTAATCCATCATCGCTAGAGCTATAGGTAGCGCTATTTACACTGGATCGGCGACGTGGTGTGGGGCTATTTAGCTATACTGTCTTAATATAGATACGCACTTATTATAACAAGGAACATAATAAATGACTCCAGGAAAGTCGAGAAAGAACGTTATCCTTTCTCGTCTTTATTAGAATCGAAGCACTAATTAATTAGTATCGCTTTAATACCAAACACAGGGGGATATAATGAATTCTATTAGTGAATATAATGGGTTCTATAGTATTATATGGATTCTATTACTGCAGTCAGAGAATGCCTGCAAGAGAAAGAACCCCATAAAAAATGCTATAAAAAAAGTACCAGACTACCATAGCAAGTACCTGCATGTGAGGTCTGCAGGCAGAACCTAAATATTATCCTAATGTAAAAAACACTGTTCTTTACAAGACAATATTATAGCGGGAAACGTGTGGACAAAGACACAGTTTTTTTTTCATGTCTGACGAGTAACCTACATACGCTCTGAGGTTGAACGCCACAGGCCCATCCCCTGGTAGGCTTGTTCCAGAGCCACTGTGCGGGCCTTATAGTGTTTTTACCTTCAATTCGGTACACAGCATAATAGCGTAACGTGAAACGGAACTTACTATTGAGCATGTTTTACGTCGTAGTGCGGCGCATAGCAGCTTCAAAGAGATCGATTCTTTGTGGGGATGGGCCATGTCTAACCTGGATGCATGAGCTTCTCAGCCGACCCGCAGTGTGCCCTTGCATGCCCTGGTGTTGTCATTGCCAGTGTTTGTTATTGTTATCCTTGTATTAGAAAGGTTCTGTGGATGTTATTCTTTTTATGCTTGCCCTATACAGGCAATCACACGACAATATATAGACAGGTAGGGCACTCGGGTTCTTAGTCGAGTATGCGTCTACTATTTCTAGCTATTTTTACTTTATTATTTTACATTTATATCAGTTGTTATAGTTCTCAGCGTAATCACACTGAATAAGATGGTTGTTGTTATGAATAAAAACGCCTAAATACGACTGCAAATAATGGATTCGTATCAGCGACAAACGAAGTATACCCCCCAGAACGCCCTAAACGACGAAGTGTTTCTTAGCGAAACTACAAACTATACTAACCAGCAGATATAAATGTGAACGATTTTTACCTCGTATAATACAATGTTATAAATTTCATAGGTAGATAACTGCACAGAAACTTTCAATGTCTATGCACACCCGCACAAGCGGTTTTCGCTGAGAAGCGTGTGCCAATATTATTTTTATATCAATAGTCACCTGTCAGCCCGTCTCATCTAGAGGTTTCGTTATGAGAGACCCTTGCATTACGTAAGCCATCATATTATATATGAATCATTGTATTTCTATTAAAAATGTGTAATGATTTTATCAACTTACCTTCACGCTCATCGAATACATAGTGAGACAATAGGAGAGAAAAAGCTTTTGTTGGCAGCAGAAGCTAGCTTAATGGTGTGATTTCCCTGCTATCGTGTTGGCGCCATTAGTTTCAGAATGCCACAGCAAGAACGTAATCGGTTATCTAGACCGCTATTGAAGTTATCCATGAGTACGCCAATAGACTTGCATTTTGTTTATGACCTGACATCACCTCCCTGCCATCTATGGACTTATTTGAAGTAGCTATACCTATGCATCAGTTCAGACCTGCAATATGTCGTTGTACGATCTGGTCGGTCTGAAGCTTAGTTCAGGTTAATTCAATTATCTATCAATTTACATACATAAGATAACTGGGTCAGTAAGTGGACGCTTCATTGTGCTATGCTTTTTGCGGGCCGCTCAATGATCAAATGGACCCAGCTTTTGTGGTAATGAAATGTGTCGTCAATGTTTGCGTACGCTCATTTCAGGAAGTACGGAACAGTCTCGGATCTAGACAAATTGGACAACACCTTAAAAAGCTACGATCGCCGGGCTTTGCCTTCAGGATATCACGACGGTAAGAAAAGTATAAATATATTGCGTTTATGTGGAAGAGATATCTGAAAATACGATGCATTTCATAGAGATATAAGGGGCAATTTTTCAATACACTAAATGACGTATGCTTTTCTATTTCTGCAGTGAAATAGGGTTTAAAATAAGGAGAAGAAATAATCCGACACGGGCTCTTTGTAAACAAACGGTTTGTATGAAGCTGAACGTTTAATAGATAATGCCAATTTTTACTAAACCCTTTCTACGCATAATTTCCAGTAGGTCGTAATACACATAATGCAATACTGTTACGATGTTTTTATCAGGTTTCTTTACATCAAGTAAATAAAAGCTCCACTAAATGGTATTTTACCTGAAAGCAGACGTCTAAGTGACGTCGGCGATATTCTATATGCATTGACCCCTTGCCCCCCCAGCGTGCTTATTCATTGCGGTTGCCGTTCGTCACAATGACGGTTTGATTTGCTAAGTACTTCTTTAAATTCGCGTACATGTTTTAATACTGATCGTGAGTAAAATGAAAGCGTTATTACAGGCTTGAATTATTATTACAAGTGTTACCTACAAGCTTGTTGGAGTCTCATTCATACACATTCTATATAAAATCCGGTTTATCTGAATTGTGAGCCGACTGTCGGCCAAAAACCCCTAAAAACTTGAAGTTCCAGAGAATGTCACAAAGTTGTCTAAAAGGTTTATCTGCGAGTGTTTCACAAGTCCAGCATATATTGGGAACATCTATAGTTACGTATTTTTTTTTCGCATATGTAGCTAGCCATGGCATCAGCTTAGAATAGGCACAAACCCTTTGTCATCGTTCGAACTAATATTTACTCTAAACGGTTTTGCCAATAGGTCCTCAGAAGCCTCGCACATAATTTAAGGACGACACATTCATACAAAAACAAAGACCGTGGCTTTATTCTTGCTTCACATCTAAAAACACTTCAGGAAAAGGCTTATCTAAAGAAATAACCCAGCGACTGATTTAAACGGAAATGAAATAACTTTTAAATTACGCATCGCTAGCAGACGAAATTTGGCAGGTAAATATTACAGTTTTCTAGAAACTTGCACCTGAAAACCGCCTCAGTTCGCCCCAGGAAAATGAACATTTTAGAGGAAAAAAGTTTTCTAGTATCGGTAATAATTGCTCAGCAGTGAAATTTCCGTTTCTCAAAAACGGTAGAGGTGCGAGTGATGTATTCTACGTGCAATTTGCAAAAAACGCGCACGAAGCATGCGGTCGCCATGACGAGACATGGTTTAATCATTGCTGCCAGCCGGAAAGGAACCAGGCGAAAAAAATAGGATCGCCCTAAAGTGAAATTGACTCTGGTGGCTGTCCTTAATAGGTTCAGACGTAAGATAATGATAATACTCGACCATAAAGGAGATGTTCGCCAAAATTAAATAATGAATGCTGTCTGCTATAGGCTTTCCGTGCTTTAAAAAGGGTAGTTGGCGAGCAAGCATAGTTCATTATCGATTGATGTCGGGAAGCTAGCGGGGCGCTGGCACAAGTGTACAAAAAAATGAAGGGGAACATTTCTAACAGATACAACAAAATTACCATCCTAGTCTAGCTAATTTCAAAGTTAAACAATTTGAATTCGTTTGTACAACTTAATCAAAAGTTCAAACGTTGCAAATAAGTGTAAGGAGTAAAGAACGGCCAATCATTAATGGTTATCTATAGGCCTTATTCAACTGGCGATAAAGATTCTCTCCTACGAAGAGATATTGTATACCCAAAAACAGTTTCTAATTTCCACATCGAATTCGAAGAGACTTAGTTTGTCATTTTGGGCGGGCTTTCGAGCCCAGTAACTCGAGTCTTTAGTTATTATATTCAGCAAATATTGCCGCGATCGATATTTATTACAATTTATCACAATAGTACAGTTAAACCTGCAATAATGTTAAATATAGTCGGGTCGGTAAATTTCGCAGGAACCATTACTTTTCTCACTCCGGATACTTGGAGAGCTGGCGACTAGCAGCAGTAGTATCGTCAGTCGCAAGTATTTGTATCGGTTTATAAACAGCGAAGACATTAGCAATAACTGCCTTTCAATCATATTCTGAGAATATATCCTAAACCTGGTTTGCTTTCCCGTGTTCGCAAGCTCTACAGACAGTAACCATTCTGAAAATACCATGGATGGCAGGCGAGCTGATAGGTTAAAAAACTAAATAGGCCACATACCTACAACTGCCTTTCAATGACAACGTTCTTTAGCACTAGTATTTCAGTCGGCATAAACTTGTTCTGCTTCGCCAAACAAGCAAGGCCAAATTACATGAAAAGTCATAAAGGTTCTTATCTGGATCGAATAGTTTCATACAATTTTTACGAAATGCTATGGAAGTGATGCTCCTACATTAAAAGCCGTCTCCTGATCGGCTCCTTGCGGCCCACACAGAATCAGACAGACGTTTGCAATGGCGGCGGCATGTGTTCACCAAAGCGGAATAAACGCAGTATCTACTTTCCTATATAAGATAGTTCATGCACTTTTGCAGTATTATACGCTGTGTGCTATTGGTAGCCGTTATGGGTCGTAATAGTGACATCGCAATGCTCCAGCAAAGCTATCCAATCCGCTCTCTCCAAGGTCATCTTTTAAACGACATTTGTACGCTTTTGCCTTCGGTTCATAGCAGAGCAGTATGTTCTTTTTAACAGCATTGATCACAGCATTCACTACCAGCTTAAGTAGGAGTGCAATACATGGTCTGATGTAAAATTTACGAAGCGTCTCTCAAAGGAATACTACCACAATAGAAAGTGAGATCCTCTGCTTGGCTTCGTAACAGCTTAGCAACTTTACTCGCTTTTGAATAGCTTGTGTAGCGTCGAAGTGGCGCGCGGGGCACGCGTCGAAAGCGAAGATTCGTCGCCGTAACAGGGAAGCCCTTGCTCTCGTTTAGAAGCAAATTGTATTTTGTCCTATACGCTTTTACAACGTTGTTGTTGTGAGAGTCTCGCCATGTTGGGATCCTCGCACGTCTTCATTTTATCGCGTTGCAGGTAAGGCAACACAAAACCTATATAACAATGTTACTTGCTACCGGAAACGCTGCTCGCACCTGCTTCTTCAGATCTGGCCTTATATCACGATAATCAATATGTGATTGTTTTACCTCGCCATTCTTCCTGCTTCCCTCTAATGATAAATTTTAAGGTAGTCAAACAATTCTTCTAAACGAACCTTATAACAGCATACTTCATTTCTAAAACCTCTTGGCAACTGTATTTATAACTATCTGTCCGAAGGTTACAGAACTTTTTTTTTTAGTTTCTGCCGATTCACCTATATATGGTCACTGTAAGTGATATAACTATCGCGTCCCCCGTTCACAAGGGAAATGAAAGCACTCAGCCACAAATGGGCTTATCATTATCTCTCCATTATACTCAGTGTTTACTTTGTTTCCTGGAACTGCACGCGATGCTGCGCAAATAATGCTGGGTACTCCTGATCTCTTCTCGCTGTTCTGGTATGCCCCGTGTTAGGTAATCAGTCGGTCAATTTAGCCATTGTGCGTCCTTATTTTGTATTTCTATTTACACTAATAGTTTGTGTTGGTAAACCCATATCAACCACTTTCTTTACCTACGCGTGATCTCTGCTCGGTTCCACTTAAAGGTACTTAGGCGTTTTTCTAAAACAATAAGATACATCCGTGTTGTCTTACATCTGCAACTGGGCGGTGTTTTGGGAGTCTAGCCATAGCACGCCAATTTCGACAATTTTCGTGTCTCATCCAACGCTCTTGACCGTTCCTTTGATGCTCTTCTGGATATTTTTCAACCCATGAGCCCCATCTTTGCGTTTAACCTTACCAGTCACTGCCTTCTAGTTCTTGTCCTAGTGCGCTGTCTGTCTAGCCCCTACGTTTTCAAACGTCGTTACTCCTGTTTCCAATGGACATGTTAAGTTTTAGACTATAAATTCACAATCATCTGAAGTTCTCTCTCTAAAACCTCATCATCCAGATTACTAAAAATTTCAGTTACTAAATATCTCCTCCGACACGTTAGGGTAAACAACTGCCTTCAAAAATCATTACAATCAGATATGATGTGTCACGACGTATCCGCTCATTCATGCGAGTTGTTTTCTGCTGTAGTTAAAAGATAGACTGGATTACGTAAAACTATCTAAAAAAAAAAAAACGAGAAAAAGAATGATTGCAGCAATGCGAATCTCGTGTGTACGTCAATAGTACTTTTGCACGAACGTTTCTAAGCGAGGAGGATCGTATACGTCTACACTCACTGTCGAATAACGTTACATGTTGGGTAAAGCCCGCAACATCTGGCTCGTATTTGCTTTACTAAAAAATGATCATATTTGAATAAGGACACTGCACTAGGCAGTCACCATTTTGTCATAATTCATATATAGATCTATGGTCTAGAGAAACAAATACAAACGTTTTTGCGTAAAACCTTCTACGTACAGCGTTTGTACATTAAAATTATGTTACAGTTCTACATGTGTAGTACAACGTTTTTATGCCTACCTCTTACACGTGCGCATTACATTTTTTTTAATTTGATAAAATTCTATTAAAACTTACTAAAAAAAACCATGTGATATGTGTGAGAAACAAGTTGCACTCAAAAGATAAAAGTATCAATAGGTTTTACATTAAAAGACATTAAAAGATAAAAGTTGCTGAAATTTAGGAGTGACTGATCTGAAGGCATGCGTATTCCGTCCAATATTATAAGGTTCCGCTTTCACTGTAATTCAGATTTCCTCTCTATCGATTTACGTAGTCGTAAAGTGAAGTAAACTGAACGCATGCTGTTGGTCTGTGTGGCCATTTTAAGATTATTGGCGGTAATGCTATCGGCGACTACCTGCAAAGTGTTTTTCTGACCCATTTTCAATTTTAAGTTAATGTAAGTCCCAAAAAGCTACCCTTATTGCCACAGCAATGTCTCTCCACAGACAGACCAACCGACCGACCGACCGACCGACCGATCACTTGGGCTACTAAACCAGAAGGCGCTCGGGCTCCCCTTGTGATAAATCATGGCATATAGAAGGTGTCTCCTCCGAGTCATCCTATCGTACATACGTTTTAGCATCCTTATGGCACGCTAGTGCATAACGTGGCAGGATCATATACAGTGTGAGTGTTTCGTCTTTCTTCTTTTTCGCCTACGAGACCAATACAGTATGTGTCATGATCTATCATTTAAATCAATGCCAGCCATGGAGTTACCTATGTCTAGAAAAATTTTGAGGGTACTAGCCTATATCAGCGAGCACTGACTTCTGTATGTCTGTGATTTCCACGAGAATGAATTTTCTCGTATTTAGTAAAACATTGACTTTTATTGGTAGGTAATTTCGATCGCAATTTCGTTCGTAATTTGTTTTTGGCGTCATTGACGCCATTGCCGGATTTGATGGCTTTCGATTTAGCGAATTTCCGCAGGCTTTCGTAAGCGGTCCTTCTCCGAGAGACACGAGCGTCTTAGCTAAATTTGTCCACCATAGAGATTAGGACGTCTGAGAGTGTTTCAATTTACCTCAGCTTCACGTCGGCCACTTCGTGTGTAGTCGTTCACTTTAGCCTAGGCTTCTTCCCTCATTCCTGGAAACCTGGATTACCTATTTGCGTTTAATCAAGTGAGATCGTCAAGTGGTACAAAAACTGATGAGAAGTAACCGCACTGACTAAGCAACGGGAAAATGGTAATTGCTCTCTAATAGGTGTAGTCACGTTGACGATAAATAATAATATTCGTTCGGTCACGACGTCGTATTCGTTCAGCTATTGGCAAATAACAGGAATCCTTATCAACAGTTCTATGAGCGAGCACAGAAATGATGCACATATGTGCCGGTTTTGCTACCATTAGGATATGCTTTTCTTACATCAGCAATTTACTATAGGGGGATAGTCGTATTTTTCTGTGCGGTTCAGAAAAGCCTGCGCGTGCCTCACTGCATGCCGGTAATGGCCCTTCAATGCGTTTTAAACGAAGAGGACGGCTCCTTCGAACCATTGGAGCATGTTCGTGTGCCAGACCTTTTTATCAACGAAACGACAGTGAAACTAGCGTAAACTCGTATGGCCTGTAAGTCACTTTATTTTCCAAATCATAGGCTACAGTAATCCTTTTCCCGGTCAGCTCAACCTTCAGACAAATATACTACTAAAATTATTTTGTGGGACGCTGCGATCATGTGAATGAAACAGTTATATGAGGTGTCAAGTACGCTCTAACCTTAATTAAGGTTTCGCAGCAATAATGATAGACCTGCCCGTTGCCTCGACAAGGTTCTTTGCTTTTCCACCTGTCAACTAGCCGACACGTAAACGGCCTCGTCAACGGCTTTTTTTTTTTATTGGGAAATAGATTTAATCGCAATAGAATACAAAAACAAATCGATATAGAAATAGCAACCAGCTGTTGATCTGAACGGATAAAGAGGCCTGTTAGATGTTTGGGGCATAGCAAATGGATACAATAGAGACATGTAACTTCGGAGATAATGTTCGGGAGCTAGTAGACACAATCCTTGTAGCAGCGGTCCATGAAAATAACCTTCAAGTTTGGCAGAAAAAAAAAAGGACAAAGTTTTGTAAAATACAAACGAATAAATTAATCTTGACTGCTGTCGATTAATTGACATGATTATGAAAATAAGCGGCTTTCACTAGGTAAGTTGGCTGTAAAAATGCGAAACACAAGCTTTACTACAGCTAGTAGTAGTCTTACTAGCTGACTCCACAGATGTAATGTAAGCTCAAGGCTTATTTGTTTTGAAGCTCTAGTGCAGGCCGTAGGACGAAGAACGGCATCACACGTATTAGATCAATGATAGTTGCCAATCGTATTTAGATGAAGATCAAAACATATCCTACTCACTACAATGTTTATACCGTGTCCAAAGCCTAATCCGAATATTGGCACCGACAGTGGTAGCGTTTAGGATCGCAAAACCCAAAAAAAAAATATAACAGGTGCAACAATTAGCTAAGGTTTATAGCGAAGGCAAATTAACCTTCCGGTCCATCTTTGTCGAAGCAGAACAACCGAAATGTTTACGGCGATTATTGGCACGATGTCGAACGTAAAGGGAAATAAATTGAATTCTAATAAGAGGAAAATCAGGATCTTGAAACGTGTCACCTTTGTCCTGATGTAGTCCGATTACTGCCAACGACAACGTGGACCAACCACGTTGCAGTTTCAAATGTTACAGGTTACCTAAAGTAGGTAATCTTATACCAATGACGCTAAACACATAGCTTGACCTTACGGCTTTATTCTCAAGTCGAGCGGAATCGAAGAACACCCGCGGTATCTTCGATAGAAACAAGCTCCTCACTGGCTAAGATCATATTCTGGTTAAGTGGAGTAAATGAATGTGCAGTGAGCGCGTCCGAGACAAGTTAGCAAATACAGATTGACAGCTAATTAAGTCATAGCGTGTTTTTGAAACAAGTAGAGGCTATCCTTGTCATTGCATGTATTATTCAAATGTAAGAAAAAGCAGGACCATAGCTCCAACGTTAAGCATTCGGTCAGTCGGCTGACTCCCAAGACGAAAGGAAGTCTGCCCGCGGGGATACTCGAATTCAGATCGCCACATATCTCACCAGGTAGCGCAGCTCTACTGTTAACAGGATTGCTATTTGTAATTTCTGCTTTGACAACAGAGAAACTTGTTGCTAAAGCTGATATTTAATATGTGCATCAGTATCTTCCCCATAAGTCTCTATTTTTTTCGCTCAAATCGGGGCCGTTTTCGGTAGATTACAGAATTTGGCACCTTAACATGTTGGGATAGTGTCAAAGTTGCTTTTCTTCGACGCGTATATGCCTCAGGAAGACCAAAAGGCAGAAAAAAAAATCTGAGGAGCCGGAAGACATTACAGGTGAACACAAGTTATGGAGAAGCGACTAATAGCACCTATTTCTACTCTCTCTCATTACCATGGCCGATCATATTAGGTCCTCTGCCCTGACAGGTCTTTGCAATACTTCCAAGAAGTTGTACCCAATAGACGAAAATGAGAGCGAGTTACAAAAAAAAAAAAGAAAGTGTTTAAAATAGAATGTTGCCGAATATTCGTCCAGTTGGATTTCAAGTGAAATATATACTTATTGCACAATCGTTTGCCCACCTTTGCAGGTTCCGGCGGACCCACGAATGTTTCGTGTGAAGTCTACATCAGAAGCTTTGGCTCCATCAATCCTGCCACTATGGTAACTATAATAGGATCGCGCTGTAAATTACATCTCCATGATGTCTAAGCAAAAGAACTAGTAGTTGTCAATAATAACCATTATTCGTTAGGCGTTCTATTCTATGTTTGGGCCCCTAGACGGGCCTTGAAATGCCCTGCCAACCCAACCGCGTATACTTCAACACACATTCATATCGCACTAGTGCGTTTACAGTATTTAGCTATTTAGCCAAAGGAATGAGATGTAGTTTCAGCAAAAAAAAAAAGTACGTGAACTGAGTTCTGTCTGAAGCAATAGCCAATTAAAATAGAAAATAACGAAATTTCGTGCAAAAATAACGGTGCTACTCGTACATCTGCGTTTCCCCGACGATTATCAATTGGCTGGAATTATAAAATTAGCAAAAAGGCGCGCGCCTTCCTAGGCCTCTGACCGCTGTCCTGCTCTGTAAAAACAATTCAGGTTACCTTACGTATGACACTGGTCAAGACGAAAAGGTGGACGAGGGTCTAACGAGACGAATAATTTGGTAAAGATACCTTACTGCCTTCCAGGTTTTTGCGTCGTGTACTGCTTTTCAGACACACACACACACACACTACATCAGATATAAGATACTCTGATTTCTGATAGCATTGTGAATAAACTTGATAGAATTGGATTTGCTACACAGATAAAAATAAGCCTACAGGTTTCTGTGAAGGGATCTTCCTCGAAGATGTAACAAACAGACGCTAACTTGGAGTTATCATTGTGTAGTTCTGCTAGTCTCAAGGAAAATATTCATATTTTGTGTGCTAACTAGTATTCCTATATGAAATGTTACTATCAACTCAGCGTTCGGGCTGATGGCAAAACGAACCTCTCAGGTAAATAGGAGCTCTATTACAGCCAGAAGGGGTAATGTGGACCCAGGTGTGAGTTCTTCTAATATTAAGATCTAGCATTTAGACATAAAAAAAAAATTAATGAAATCTAAGTTATTAACGGTAATATGTCTTATTATGCAAGCTTGCAGCGTGGGACACTTAAGCTTAATGGAGCGATTCGAACCTGGAGGTAGAGTTTTTGTTGCCCCTTATTGAAGTATAGCTTTTCATTCCCCTTTCATCAGTTTAACGGCTCTAGCTATTTGGTGGTTTATTTAACTACGGTTAACCGTTGCAGCGCTTAACGGCAGAGCTATAACGCTTCTTGAAATGTAAATGTCTCTCAAATTATTATCAGTAAGAGCCTAAGATGGCCAAAGGCTCGCTTTAGGTCTCTTGAAGCTTGGCTGCTTCTTCAGAACTAGTTAGTTATCTAAACATGGAGCAGGCAAACAAAATATATTAATTATTGTTTCAAATCGCCAATAACTAAATGTGTCTATGTACTTAATACATTATGTAACTTAAACGTTATAAAACGTATAGAACAAGTTTTCATATCGGATGGGAGCGCGGCTCGTACAGACTTCAGAGGTCTCAAACGTTAGCCAATGCTATCAATATCATCCAATCTGCAAGAAATTTTCTTTTTTTTTTCTGTCAGTAGTCCTTCTGCGTCGTCATGTCGATAAACGATAGATTTGTAGATATGCCGGTAAATTTTTTGTGCAGCATATTGCAATCGGATACATATAATTTCGTATTGAAATGTTCTTATTACTTGCTTCCAGGAACTGTTTAATGTGACAAATGGAGTAGTATCGACCTGAAACGAACGTCTTGAGCAGATTGAAAAAACAAAAGATAACAATCAGTGCTTTGTCTAAATTGATAATAATAATATTTAATGATGCCTTTGCCCATCTATGTAGGCATCGCCAATTAGATCAAGGATGTGTTAATAGAAACAAACAATTAGTTCCTAATTTCTCCTATCGCCTATTTGAACGGTTTCCACGTGAACAAACGTACTATAGTATATTGTAGCATCTACACTCACCTATACTGTAGATTGTACCACAATATTGTAATACATGTTGCAACGAGAAATGTCAATGTATTTTTACCTAAAAAACTGAATATCTAATATTATATATTCTTATTAATATAATTAGTTGGAACGATTTGAATTCGTTCCCTAACACGCAGTGTCACACTTCGTAGACTCCCGTAGATGACAACAGATCGCGCTAATAGGAAATAGTAACATTTTCGTTCTTAAAAACTAACAATCTTCTCTCACTCCAGTTAATCTTAGCATAAGTTATCAGCAGATTAAATAGAAGTAGTATGCGGAACAAAATGTTCTTCAGTCAAAAAACAGAACTTCTAACTTCAACTATAGAAACGAAAATGTGTTTGTTCGTACTGTATTTTTCTTGGCAATAGACCTCGCCCAATTCCTATGTCGGTTAGTAAAATTATGCATGACACCAGTATATACAAGAATACATTGGAATATTTGCTTGCATGGCGTTACCACTTTATCAGAAGCTTCACACAGCGTCACCAGTGTGTAATGTGGATACATTAAGAGAAACATTAGGCTACAGGTGACGATGTGCGAAAGGATTACATTGAATCCTTCCGATCTTACCTAAACACCCCCCACCCGCCTGCACAGAATAGCCTTTACAAATGCTTATCCAAGTCGTATGAAAGTACGACACGTTTATATCGACATACTGCTAACTTTTTTAGCTTCCAAAATATGACAATTACATAGAATTTGCTAAGAATAATAAGAAAACATAGTTCGCTACGTTTCTAATAACTGGTTTTCGGTCGTGTTACTCAAGAGCTTTATTTAGTAGTAGTGTAGAATTCACGCAGCTGTGAAGTGCTTTATTGTGCACGAGTTGGGCATTGCCCACTCGGGGAACAAGCTCAAGACAGGTTTAGATTCGACCGAGCCATCCCTTAGAAACGATAGCCGCAGTTGATAAATAGACGTTTCATTGAAGTAGTAAAGCCAGACCCACAAAAATAGGTGCGTGACAATGATTTTCAATAGCCTAATCTTCGTTAGATATCTGTGTGTTTGATTCACTAATAGGTCCATTATCTAATCGACAGGTAAAACGCAAACATGCGGATTTATAGGCCTTTTTATATATATTTATCTTTATAGACTTTATAGGTCTAGTTAGATTTTCGACGGAATCTACGATTTATTTCAATGGAGAAACATTATTTGGTAGACACACTTTGTATTGTACTGTCGTCCATCAATTCGGATATGATAAGATGCGAAACGTAGGTGTTACATCAGATTATTTAATTTTCTAGTTCGAACCATTGCATTTTTGGCATATGACCGTTCAGGTGACTTTTTGCTAATTAATTAGCATTATTATGCGCTTATCAAGCTCCACGGAGGAAGATACGAGCAAGACACAACGTTTACGACGCAGATACAGGCAGCAAAAAACTACGTTCTACCCCGATTATACTGAAGCAATTCCTGGCCAAAAAAAACAATTTATATATTGATAAACTTCAAGCACAGGACAGAAATCAAAAGCGCCATAAAATTGGAAATGGCGATAGCAAGCAGGTTCGTCTACCGTTATTTCGATAAATTTTTTTTACAGCCAGCCTACAAAGAGTTGTCAAAACAGCATGCTGGTTCCTAATTATCTTTTTGGGAGTATAATAGAAGAAAGTACAATTCTTTCTGATGGTGGATTAGGATGCGTATGCAGATCAAATATACGACAGTGGATCTGCAAGCCAGATCTAACTCTAATGACTATAAACCATATATCGCTTTATGAGTCCTTTGTTTGCTCAGCAGGTTTACTTTGAAAACCCAGCTGTGTGACTTGCGAGGCGGACGTAAGGCGAACTACCTAATGACATTATATACAAGGATAATCACAAGACAGAGGCACTGTGTAACTGTGTGGTCCATTATGACGGGTCACCGGTGCATTCACACTGAGATCTATAAATTCCTTCAAATTTCTTGAAGACGGTTTGGCGGACGTGTTACAGCTTGATTCATATCTTTTACGGAAGTCAGGGTCACTTGGTATAATCCACAGTGTAATTCTTTTTTCGAAATTAGACCTTTACCGCTTTGTTGCCTTTTAAGTGACTTAAACTAATAATTGCAGACAATTTTCGAAGTAAACGTTTCATTATCGTTCTAGTTTCATTAGCAATAACCCATTGCGAGTGTCAATTACATTTTTTTCCAACAAAACGTACGTTTATATTCCTGTGTACATAACGGAGTCAGATACGTCTGGATCAACTAACAATAATACTTAAACAATTTGTCATTATGTATATGTTAATGGTGCAAATATTATAATATGAAGCAATGCATGATACCTGTCCACAGCGATATAAGTATAGAACAAGTGGCTTTTTCTGCGAATCAACAACAAGGTTGAGCTGGTTGTCTTCATTTTGGGGGCTATGGTAACCGAATCCTGGAAAAGTCGCTCACACAGTTCATCGAGAGAAAGCCCAAACGATAGGTTGAGGAGGCGAGCGGCTACGACAGCAACGAAAATAACTAAGTCGTAAGGCGGACGAGTCGATATGTGCAAGGAGCAACCGTCGTTGGTTCTATTGAGATTGGTGCGGGGAGATGCGGGGAAGCTTTAAAGAGAAGCTGTACGAATGGTCTCCTTAGAAAGATACCGGTTTACCGTATCCTATTCCTTTGTCAATACAGGAGGAATGGAATAACGGCTCGTGTCCGGTAAACGAGCACTGCAGGATAATTTGGGGGGTCAATCTCGAATCTAGCGTGTTCCTAGTAAACGTCCGAAGAACTGCGACATCGGGTACTTTCAAGCGGGTTAAGGCGATTCGTACGCCAAGTTGACTGAAGTACTTGGAGTGTCTAAGACCGAGACGCCTGAGACGCATTTCTGGCAGCGTACCAATAGATCTGTTTTTCGGAGAAATCACACAACGCGCAGAGCCCGCAAGTAGAGGTTGGGGTTAATGAGACTAGGGAAACGGGAATGACAGGTTTTAGTAGTGCCTACAATGTCGACGCCGAGAATCGAGGCCGTGCTGGCCACCTATTAATCCGCATGTTTACTATAGTTTTCTCTGTACATCGGTCATGGTGCATTAACAAACCAATCCTTGCTGGGCGGCAGTAATACGGATATTGGGGGAAGGGTGGAAGATAATCATGGATATATCCTCAAGCAAGCTGGCCAAGGCTTTGCTGTTTCCAACGTTTCATCGGGGCCATCCAAGCGTCAGCAGATTAGTGGCGTGTTATAGCCAAGGTTTTGCTGTTTCCAACCTCTCATCGGGGCACCCTGAGGGTCAGTAGATTAATAGCGTGTTATTTTTTGGTGAGAGGGACATGGGCTAGATCATGAGTTCGTACGTGGTTCCCACGTGCGTCGGCGTGCGGAAGGGAAGCCCGTCACTCTTTACTTCATTAGCTAACGGGTTCGCGAATTGCCCATTAAAAGATAAGCATGAGTTCTTTTAAGCGGGGTGAAGTCTGAGTGCTTGAGCTTGTTGCCGCTACCTCATGCAGGCGATCCTCTATTACGTCGAAGGCCAGTAACTGTGCCACTCGTTAGTTACCTGACGCGCACTTTAAGGGCAACTTTTTAAATTAAAGAAATACACATTTTAAATATAAAACAATTAAAAAACACGGGTTAAATGCAGTAAACGTTTAAAAAACACCGGTCGCGGGATGACGTACCACCGAAAATACCTAGCCGAGTTGTAATGATGTATGCATATGATGAATTAATGGAAATTTAACATAATTTCTTAGTTATTATATCTTAGCAGAGCTGAATTATTATTATTAATGACAACAGCACATTGAAACGCATGGCCGCACAAGCGCGAAGCAGGTAGGTGTGAGGCGCAGGTGGGTGTGAGGCCTTTGTCCCTGCTAGTCAATTACAAAACAAGATTACTCCGTTTCGTTATGATATGGATAGATATAACTGTACATGTTTTACTGTAATTGAATTAGAACCGTTGGATTAGGGCCACTCGTGTCGCTTCTACGACAAAGCCTCAAGAGAAGCTTTACAGCGTCGGAAGCGCTTGAAGCCTCACAATTTCGCAGCGAGTATATAAGGCTTCCGGCGCCTATGTACCGATATCGTTTTTCATCAGATTAAATTATATCGTTTTGTCCACAGCGCTACTCTGGGCAGGAAGTAAAAGAGTTATTTTATAGCGATTATCTAATAGCAGGATCTTGGACGTTATACGGTTAGTGACAAAGTATGGAAAATAAATCGCTAATGGTAAACAGTGTGACTGAAGCATGCAGAAGGAGCAAATGCTCGAAAAGAGAACATCGATGTCAACCTAGCTATCGATATAAATCATCTAATAGATCAATTGAGGATATCCTTAATAAATCTACTCAATGCAACAGTTCGAAATTTGGCGGTTAATACAATTTCGAAAAGACGTATACATTAACGATTATAAATATGCTCTGCAACGAAAAAAAAATTCGACGTCAATCTCCACTGAGGATTCTGATTATCACGCCTTTGTCGCCCAGCTATAGTACCGTATTACACGTTTTAAGTCAGGCACTGAAGTACGTAGTGCGTAATATTGTAGATGAAGGGGTTTCGATAGGAAAGCGGTCATTTGTAGGTATTTAGGTGGAAATAGCGAAGGCTTACGTGCTCCACATAAGTCTCGTTGTACGAGTCTAACTGTACGAACCTATGTTTTTCACGGAGTATATTGAAGACCAGGCCGGGCCAGAACACGTTAAAACGGGTCCACTTAGAAAATATGTATCGAACAGGAAAATGGAGCAGCGAACCCACTGGATAGGCACAGTTTTTATGGGGTCCCGATGGCTAAGATTCGCGCAGCCTTGTTTACGCCTAGTAAATTCAGACAAGATTCTATTTTTCATAATATATACGTATTTCATAACACATTATTAGCAATCATTAAATGCACCAACAATCTAATAGATATTTAAGACGTCGATAAAAAAAATTATCGAAAAAACCTGACCCGGCAGATTTGGCCCCGTAAATTTTATTGATTATATTTAGTTGATTAAGCGATGGATCCATATTACTGTGTTGGTTAGCATCAATAAGCTGCGAGGCCGATCATTGCATTACTGTCGTTCAATGAAAGGAAAAGACCAGCACATCTGCTTAATGCTATACTTTGGTTAGATTATAACAATACGGATATGGCAGCACCACGATGGTCACATCGTTAGGGATTATAATAAGCCAAAATAAGACTAATTATACATGAGAATAATTGTTTAATATAGCTATAGCATTCGCTGCGTAGACATAAATCACGAAGTCTAAACATTCTTGACGATCAATATGGCAAAAACAGTTTTTTCGTTCATTCGTCACCTACGAAAAATCAGATAGCACTAAATAATACCAATTTTGGCTTTCGTCCAGTCGGTTTCAGAAGACTATAAATATGGCAAAAATGCCGGTTTTATCGCTAGAAAAACGACTGGTAGGGGCTTCCTAGAGCTGTTAACAATGGTATTATGATAGAAACTATGCCATTGTCACAAAAGGGCGTCCAGTTACGTGCTTGTTTGTTTCAAAAACTGGCCCTTCTCAGAGCAAATAGCCTTCGATAATCCTCAGTAGTCTTTATTGTCCATGATATCGCTAAACACTTGGCTGGTTACTAGAGAAACTATTGTTGATGATAAATAAATAGAATTAGTTATTGGTTGTCATTTGACAGCGGAACTTTCGAATTCCGGGCTTGGCAAGAGATGAATTGAAATTTCACCGACAGCCTTGCTCTATTAGATAGATATGTATATATAAATCACACTGGTACGTTATCGCCTGACTCTATCGGCAATAAAAACATTGCAGGCACTGTATGCATAACACTGCCTTGCTCGAAGTTCATCAAGAATCTTTGTAGAACTTCCCTGAGGCCTGCTCATCATGTACGTATGACACGTACACAAAGGACGTGTTGACAACAGCAGTGACATCGTGTCCGCCGACATAGTTCTATAAATGTGCTAGTCCTCAGATGTGACCTCATTGACAAGGACTGTCGTTTTACAGGTCTGACTAAGAGCGAAGGATGTCCGGTTGGATAGCAACATTAGAAATGGATTCCAGAACTTTAACTACTTGGCGGCTTAGATCTGCATTAACGAATGAAGATACTTTTCATATGTATGCACAAAGTTTAGAATTACTAGAACTACGTGTTATTCCCTCAGTGAATCCTAGAAGTAACTTCAAGGAAGCTAAAATTAGGTAGTGCTGATGTCTATCAGCGAGATCATTGATAATAGGGCGACGTGTCGAGTAGTACTTCGGGAAATTCTTGTGATTACTATACGTATGATGACCTCTAGAACTAACGAACAAATATGTTACAGAAGACCGAGGGTCACCGGCATAAATTATCAAAGGTGTAACAAGGCTATAGCGCACCAACTTGTTCAACTTACTATTCAGGCCATTAGTAGTAATAGGATAAATAACATACGTCCGTGCATATCGTGTCGTCCAGTTGTCTTCACGCTGTTCTTTTGTAGTGCAACAAACATGCAGTTGCTTAATATAAAGCAATAGTAATTCGACAGCCTCCCTGAATTGCATAACACCAGCAACCATATTCGGCGCACAGCCGACTGTTATCAAAAGGCGAAAAGTTCGCGTAAGTTACTTGAATGGTTTTACATAGCAACGTATGGTTGAATAGGCATACATATACACACAAGCACACGTACACGCAGAAAGTTGAACGAACTTCTATCAGTTCTGATGAAAGTGAGCTCGGTAGTAAAATGACACTTAAGTTTTATGGATATAAGGCTAAACGCATGCGTCTAACTAATTTAGCATTTGACGGCCATCGTTGTAATCTTGTTCACCCTGTAGTTCACAATGTCTGTATTAGGCATCACACCAGAGATAACGGTCACAGACGCTGGCCATCGTAAGAATCCAATATTTTATAATTCTCATAAGTAGCAATAAAAATATATGCTAGTTTCCGGATGTCGATACTTGTCAGTGACGTGTTTTTTTGGGCACTGATATATTGCGCTGGTCAGTTTTCTAAATTCATAGGCCTTAGAATAGATTACATCTAACTGTTGCGCAACCACCTTTGCTGCATTCTCCTTCTCGTTATAGAAAACAGTGGGATGGGCATACGTTAAGGGCTAACCAAGCCCAACTCCTTTCCTTGCTAATAATGACGCTGTATGGGGCTCTATGACATTCACTTCAACTAATTTTCTTCTGAAAACTGAAGATTTTTATTGTGCTAAGGTTTACTTGACTGCTATTTACTAGAACAATCCAATCTGCATAGAGAATTTTACGTTCTAACGGACGACAATGCTTGCTATTATCTATTCTATGCATACTAGTCTTAAAAATAGAATAGACAATAGACACTCGATAGTAAGCTTAAGGGCCATCCTGTACAGTTAAATCAGTTATCTTCTTACAGGTGATTTCAAGTTTCCCGTTATTGATTCAGCTACACCGAACGCCGTCGGCATGACGGATAGCAAACGATACGCAGATGTTTCTGTATTGCCATAACCCTCCCACGATTTGTTGATATAACTACGCATCCTCGAAGTGGTGCTATCGTAGGTCTTATTTTTACTAGAAACAAGTATTCGATATCAGCGTCAGTCTTACTTACATGCATGTGTGGGGCGACATGTTCTGGGGCGCTAATGTGCATTTTGTACCATGAAAAGCAGTGCCATGGTAACCGTGAACATGCGGCTAATACTAGTTTAAATGTCAAACGACAAATAAGCCGAGCAGAGGCAAGTCTGAACACAATACCAAAGCTGATTCAGACAACTTGTTAATAATTGTGTCAATTATGTGGGTATCGTCAAACGTTTTAGGAAATCACAATCTGGATGTCCATACTCCCAACAAACTGTTCAGTGCGAGTTATTATACATTATTTTGACCATTTTTTAAATCGATACTAGACACTCCACGGCTGAATCGTGGAAGTACTGAAGCCTTTCCTGTTTCTGCCCATCAGTCTGGTGATCAGGAAAGCTAGGCAAACGCGCGTGAACTTCAAAGCCTTCAGTAAAATCTAACCTCATTACGGGATTCTGTCGCAACTTTATTTGTACGCCAGCTTCGACAGCGAGAGTCGCCGGCGGGGAAAGGCAACTTACTCTTATACTACCGTTACCGTTGTGAGTACTGTAACACTAGCATGGTACTCCATAGTATTAATGGCACTACTCGACATTAGACTAAGTACGATTCGATGACAGGCATTATTAAACTTCGATTCCTTCTACTTATGAATATTCTGTATTTTAGTCAAATATAATATACGGCACCATGGAAAAAGTTCTATCAGAGCTTGCAACTCAGTCTTCAGTTTTAATTCGGCTTGTTTTTTGGTACACTTTCTGAAATACGTGTTCTTTACCTGGCGCCATGTGACGACTCTTCGTAACTTTCAACTTCCAATATTGAGTATACTTGTTTTCAAGCTGCGGATTTCCCAAGCAGCCTGCAACTTTTGTAGTCACGACGATGGCCGACAGGAACATACTCCTGATTCTTAGATAATGACGAATGAATATATCCTCGTGCTAAATAGCGCAGATTTCACGTCAAAGCCGTGACAGAATACGAACAAATGTTCTCCTGAGCTGTAACTTTGTTCGAGTGATGACTACGCTGCTTCTAAAAACTCATCGGAATGCTACTAATGTGCTGTCAACTACGGAAGCGCGCATCGTAATGATTTCCCAAGCGAAACTGCAAAATCATCTTCCACCTGCGACTACGGCGGCGTATTTCTGGACACGTCACTACGATGGCTAATGTGGCAAACAAAAAAAAAAAAAAAAAAGGAAAAAGACATTGCTTAAAACGTCTTCAACGAATAGCAAGATTGAATCAATTTTGGCTATCGTTCGTGCAACGGGTGGCTAGGGAAAAAGACGTAGGGGGCAAGGTCAATGGAAAAAGGTCATGTCAAGCATAGTGCTTGGTTTAGCCACTTCTTTTGCAAATAATCCGGAGCTTGAACGGATCTATTTGTCTATTCGAAATGCGCTTGATACATACTGAGGAAGCATAAACAAATATACTTATGTCCTTAGCATAGGCTGGTCAAAAGCGTAGGCCCTTGGAGAGAATGATCCTAGAAGCTGAATTGTAAATGACCTCGAACTGAATGCAGAACGAATATAAAGTGAAAAATCTCAAACGACTCGCGAAACTCTGTTACTCTTAAATAAGAGTCCCAAGGCTGAATCCGCTCAGCAAGCATATGAAAGTTTAACAACTCGGGAAAAGTTTCGAATTTAGCCATATCTAACTTCTTGCCTTAGCTCTATTTCTTTCTTCGTAATCGAAATTATTATTAGGTTGTATAACAACTACATCGTCCACACGAAGCTGTAAACAAAAAACCTCCGCTGAACGATCGATAACGCAATCGCAATCGATATGTTCGTCTGTCAACAAGGTCCTCGCGTAGAATGCTAAAATTAACGATTACCTATATTCTGTACACGAAACAATATTATTACGTATCTCTTCGATATGCATTTTCGTGTTAGATACTTTTTTTATTAAAGCAGTCCAACTGGCTTAACTGTATGGTTTAGTCTGAATCTACATTACACATGTTGATTTCTACTTACTTTTACCCTTGTATAAAGTCAAATATATTCTCTAACTAATAGTTCATTGACCTATTTCTACTTTTTTCCATAATATAAGACCTGATGCCTCTTCGCATAGGCACTGAACGACGATCTACACTCCCATTGAAGATAACTAGGCTGTTTAAGGTTGTCTTTTTTGCCGAGAGCAACTCTTCATTTACAATCCGAAACCCCCGACAATAGGTGTGCGAATAAGTGAGAGTCTTACATAGCATCGCTTGCCATTGACGTCAGCTAGACAGGTGCCACTAAGAACGCCTGTGCTATTTCGTATCTGGGTAAATATCTACAAAAAAAGGAAAACATGTAACTCCTAACATCTGTCATAATATTATATGTTTCCTTTGATATTAAATACAAGACAGTTCCGTTCGTGAAATTGCACAGAGATCGTAACAAAGTTGAAGTAAGTGTTACGTCGCCTTGTTGGCTCACCATTAATGTCGATAAGTAGACTGCCGTAAACTGTCCTATGGTAGCTTTAAGGAACCCAACAAAAACGCCTCGTTAGGCAAAATCATGTCCTGAATCTCTGTACACAGAATCGAGTTCAACAATAGCAGCACTAAAACTTTATGAAGAAAGAATCAAAATAATTATGAACTGGTGAATGCTTCGTTTTGCTTTGTGCCTTCCCACGTTTATTTATCGTAAGACTGTTTGCTTTACAATCCCTTGCTATATAATAATATAATAAATTGCTATATAATAATGACTGACCCCTTCAATCTTTCGTAAGCAAATGAGAACTTTAAAGAACCGCATTTACTAAGAAAGACATATTTATTCTAATGCTACCGAGTAAGAGAACGATTTCTGTTCGCTGCTACGCAGCTCCTTTGGGCCTGTAGGCTAAGTTTTCTTTGATAGGGTATCAAGAGCGATGGTAGAAATACCCAGGCTTCACTTTTTCTTCCTCAACCCAATGCAGGTTATAATTAACAGATCTTCAACCACAGCCACTAACCACAGCCTAAAGCGGTTCAGATCCTTCCGACTCAGTGAAAGAAATTAGGACCACTCTTGGTCGCCTTAGAACAACAATCTTCAATCGTCAATGATCGTTAAGGTTACCACCCGAAGAGTAGGTTGCATCACAGTATGTTGAAGTACTGCACGAAGGTTCGTTGGAACAGCGGCCGTGACAAACAAAAAACTATATGACGATAAATAGGCTAATGGTTAGGAACGATGTCACGATGCTACGCGCTCGTGAAGCTCATTGTCACTTAAATCTGCTACGTAATGAATGTATACAAATGAAATCTATTCTTAAGACGTGTTCAAGATGCCGCTCATGACCAAAACGCTATAGAAGCTCTTGATAGCACTTTAGAAGATAAGACAGTGCTGCTGCTTTCTGCCTCTCTTCATGTTTTTCGTTTAGATAAGAGTTCATTTAATTGACGAAATAACCAAATTTGCCAATAATCAGATACCCAATGGCTGCCATGATATGTTTTTCTTAAGAGCCCAAAATATTCTCGTGGTAATTCCCCGCTAAAGGCTCACATATTGTTCGTGGCACAACAGAAACCAGGTCGAACGGTTTTGGTCCTATTTTAGTAGTTGTTTAAGAGAGGATTGAGAGTATTCTAGTGCCTATTTAGATAAATGTACCCTAGTAATTTTTTCGATCCCTACTCATCTTTAGATAGCTAATTTGACTTCACTACGAGGCTGCTTTCGAGCTTATGTGTATATCATCGCTATCAATTAACAGGTCCTTGTTCACGATTGTAAGACACACAAGGTCCGGAGCCCCCTAACAGTAGCCGCATAATATTGTATTTAATCTTCCATGAAAAGATTCGGCTCCTAATTTGAGTGCATCAAGACGTTTATATACTCGCTTAACCAAGTTATAGACATCGATAGTTTCAGCTAAATTCTTTCGATAGAGGTTTACTAAATAATCATGACAAATAAGGAAATAGAATTTTCTGTTAGTGAACGACTGAGAATAGGGACCACACTGACTTTCAGAGGCGTTTCTATACGCGTTATAGTAGTTGGGAAACCGATGTTGACTCACAGCATGTGTGCCGGTTTTGGTCTAAAATTTGGGTACTCAAATTAAAAAATCCATAGCACCTTCCCATAAACGACTTAAGACCGATACCATCGCTTTAAAACAGAATAACAATCCCAAGAACTTTTCGGCAAGACCATTCTTGAAATGGCAATTGGCGTGTTTTGTTTAGGAAGCTCGCGCTCGAAATAGTTTAGGACCAAAGTAATCATTCATAAAAACCTCTCTCAGGCAGGACATTCACAGAGCGTCTCATTATAAGACGCTAAGATATATATGCTACGCCGATAGTCCAGTGATTACTACGAGGAACCGAAGAAAGGGGACAAGGAAGAAAAATACTAAATAAAAGAATAGGCTCATGGACATTGTGAAAACTGAACACTCAACATGCAAATTAGCGGTATAGAAGTACGTGTAAAGGCATCCGCGTTAAATATTCATTGCCATATATTGTTAGCTATGACTGTAGTTATCGTCTAAGATTAAGATATATGCTTCCGCGTGAAGAACTCCCATAACTGGCTGATGTTACAATATAGAATATAC
The DNA here is from genome assembly GCF_002532875.2 of Varroa jacobsoni. Taxonomy (NCBI): domain Eukaryota; kingdom Metazoa; phylum Arthropoda; class Arachnida; order Mesostigmata; family Varroidae; genus Varroa; species Varroa jacobsoni. The sequence goes on along the minus strand of NW_019213807.1, from coordinate 16,948 downwards.
ACTAGTTGGTTTGTTTCTTATAGAAGTTAATTTCCACAGAGAGCGTTTTGGACTCTAGGAACTAGCTTAAATCAGCCAAGTGAGCTCCGCCGACCACCGAGACGATAAACTCCGCGAGGCAAAATCTCTATATATCTGCAACGGGCTTTACTACGAGAATCATGCAATTTGTGAAACCTTGCAGATGTTAACAAATGATACTAAAATCTCTAGATTTAACGAATAGCCATACAAGCTGTAAAGTTTTAATGTCATCACTTCAAAAGTAGAAAGATGTATGACCGATTCTGCTTAAATACATAACTGATTTGCTTCCAAGAAATATAAGACTCTGATCTTCCGCAATGAGCCGTTTTCACCTCATCGAAATAATTTATATGTTGTTCGAATACGACTGGCAAAGAAGGCTCTGCCCTAATGCGTAATCACATAACAACATTCCCAGGAGGTCTCTAAATAATTTATGCATTTTTCTCCATATTCTGTTTGACGATCAGAATCAAACATCACCGACATTTCCATATCGCGGTGCTACAATTTCCGGAACGCCAATGGTGACGAACTTACTTCTCACTTTGAGTGAACCAGCATGCAAAGTTGAGTCTTTCTATTCATTTCCATCTATATAATGTAGATCGTCAAACGTCACCCATATATGACCTTACGTCGAAGTAACCGTTCAGCTAAGTCAATCAGGTACCAAAGCATTATTTATACTTCGAACTATTTATGTATTGAATTTTTGCGATCGTAACGCTTGTCCACGCCCGCAGATGACACGCCTGGCAATAGCAGCTCAAAGTCAAAATACCACACAGGCCCCATTATAATGTGAAACGCGTTAATGTTCTCATAGACGTGTCTTCTGCTTACCGTAGTTGCTTAGTATAGTTAACAGTAAACTGAAGCTCTAAGCGATCTGACTCGTATAGTGTACCACGCAAGAGCTCACGGTAGGTTTTACTTTAGAGCCTTATTACATTTAGATTTTCAGTTCGAGAGGCAGTTTTCGCTCCGTCCGCGCGTGCTGTCGATGTGGATAAGAAGTATCTCGGCGAAGGCATATAACGGCGCTCATTTTGGACATCTATCTCTTTGCACAATTTACTACAAACATGTGCGGTCTACCGATGTAACACATTCATGCCAATTCCAATCGAGCTGCAAAAATAGTATAATCCAAGACGCTGCCGATGCTTGATGCTTTTTTGGCGTTTTCGGACCTTCTTAAGCCGGTCTACTTGATCCTTCCTCCTTCATCACTATGGACAAATACACCGATACGAAAAAAAAAGGAAGGTGTTCAGCCTGTTCACACGGTACACGATGAGCGCTCGTCGTATATGCATCTATTTATAGATGAGACAGATGTTTCATGATGAAACAAATAACGATTAGAACTGGTTTTAACATCAGCCTACAATTGGAAAAGGAGATAGAGAAGCCGGAGCTGAAAGCAGAAAATGTATTGGCCACTAACAGCCAATCGATCCGTAACTTGGTTAGTGTAATACAAGGTCTAGATTGACCCTGGGGGACACGTCTTCATTTCAACAGTGTATACCGGTACAATATGGAATGCAAGAAGAAAGCCGTGCCCCCATAAAACAATTAGCGAGCGTTGACCTAAGAGACGATCTTTAAACTACTTGGAAATAATAACTGTAGAGGGACAGTCGCATAGAAATGTAAAACGGTTTTAGGTTTATGCAACGATCCACTGAAAACCTAAGTCAACCAATAACAATGGCCTTTGCGTTCAAGTAGGCTTAACCAATAGGCTAAAAATACGAATATTAAAATTAATATCCATAGCATAGCTAGCGCTATTGTGCGTTCCGATGAGAATCGATGCAGTCGACCAGATAGGACCGACGTACAGGATATATATCTGTATGACAGAAGTATGTTTTATGCATGAGTGACAGAATGTGGCCATAGCAAGGAACGGTATACTCATGTCCTTTTAAAGTAATTACTACGCATTATAAAATATATTATTGTTAATACATAAGCAAAAAAAACATCCAATGAATGCTGTTAATCAATTGAAGGCCGTATTACTTCACTGTACTAAGACCCAAAGGGATTATAATTTCAAATAATTTCTGCAGGCTGTAAAAAGCCATACTTTTTTCATATTTACTTAGCAAACACTCTGTCGATCGGTGAGCTGGATAAGTAATATTGGTTGGTTTTAGCTAAATAAAAAATATATAGCCTGCTCCCATCGCAGGCATGCAAAAAGAAAAAATTGTGTCGGGCTTCTTTATAAGCGTTTGCCCCTGATGTCGTGACAGAGATACGCCTTAAAATGCTTTAATATTCTGGAAGCCTGGCTAATGAACCTGATTTTGGCAAATATGAAGGTCACTTCTGCTCTCAACTTATACGCAATAATCTCTTGTACCTTACCCCCAGTTAGAGCTATATACCGCCACCTTGGCGCAGCTTACGATGCTCGAACATCGTATCGTTATAGCGGCAAAACTATATAACCATTGTCTGTGATATTGTGACTTCTCCAAGACACGGAGTTGTTCTTTTACATCGTCGATTTTTCGACAAAGCAAAAGCGGATTCGATCCTAAGGGAGCATGGACCGTTGAGTTCGATTAGCGGAACCATAAAACGACCGGGTCTAGATCTTTAGTTTGTAAACGAGATCGAATACATTACGATTGACGGTTTAGATTGGGGAGTGATTGGCTGACATGTATAGTATGCGAAATTGGCCATGCAGATGCCATTTGTTTAAATTCTATAGCTAGTTTTCCCTAAATTAGAAATTCGTCATTGTTTCTCTTGTAAGGCTTTGTAGTTTAGTACTTAAAATTGCATGTCTGTTCAATCCTATGAAGAGACAAAAGTTAGGCAAGGCAGTCTATGATGTCGCTACCAAATTAGATAGAGATAAACAGACCCATGGGTTCCTGAATCTATATCTTGAATAGAATATTATTCTATAGGCATACAAAGCATTTACCCTACAACTAGTATAGGTTATAGTCATATCGCGTCCCAAGTGCAGGATTCATATAATGTCTCTATCTAGAGTCGCTATAGACAGATTTTTTGGAATCACTTATAGAGCCATTGGCTTGAGTCATGACTTTGCAAGTGAACGCGAAATTAAACGTGACGGCAGTTTATGATCGGGTTAAACTTACACGCTGTCGCGCAGGGAGCGAGGGGCCTAGGCATGACAGGCCAGGGTGGCGGGAAAATGATTTGCAGACCTGGGACGACATACCCGGACCTTTGCCACTTAATGAGCTTGGCGAGCTACCCCGCACATGCGGGGCGTTTTCTAGAGCGGCAATACTACCTATAAAGAAATACATTCTACAGGAAGTCTGTTGCTGTGAAGTGATGGTAAGCAGTAGTAAATGTATCCACTATTTTCCGACTTGCATTTTTCCGTCGTCTGAAGTATTCGAGTGGCAAGGTGGCGCTTGCCTCGCCGGAGCTCACCGCGCAAGCTTATGTCTAGTTGCCAATCTCTATGCTCCAAAGTATATACATTTGTGATTACAGATTAGCTCGCGCCTGGCATGATTCGAATGAAAGAGAAAGCGAAAAAGAAAGAAGGATAGGCATAGATACGCGAAAGGCCATAAAGTTTTTGCACACTCACTAATGGATGCACGAGGTGTTTAGAGGGTTACTATAAAATAAACATGCTGCACTGAATGAATCTTTATTTGATTTCCAATCGTAAGGGAAAATATATGGAAAGCTTACTAGCTGTTTGATTGACATGTGTTCCTAACTTTTCAGACCTTGTAAATTCACCTGCCGATTTCATGGTGCACATGCAGGCATGATCCATGAAGCGTGCCATGCCCTGTATACGTTTCTGCTTTAATAACGGCCAACGATCATGATTACCTAATTTAGAACCTATGTGACTAACGATGTGTTTAGAAACAACGAAGGAATAATGACTTTTTTTTTTCGTATATAGTGCCTCGTTACCCGGCGCGATATTGAGTTACGAAGGTTAACTCCAGTGTTAGTATCCTATAGGCGTTCGACGTTAGCTGATTTACGTATGACGTTGTCTCCTTATTGTTTTATGCCCGCTTCCACCTGTACTCGCAGACCCGTTATAATCGCTATAGTGCTTGGGTTTTATATTTAAATATCTATATACAACAAACATTCATGCATATGCTTGCACTCGCTTAGCGGAGACTGTCCTCGAATACACTGGATCCTGCTCACATTCATCTATTTTTTTTTACTCTACCTTTCATAAGATATTTATTTAGAAAAACCTAAAGCATAGTGAGAGAAAATATTATCGAATTAATTGGATTTAATCTATTTGCTTGTAACTCCATCTGGGCCTGTGGTAGATAAGACATGATCTTCGACAACGGTAAATGTTTAGAATCATCAATTCCTATAACCACGTGCACAGTTCTTTTTGAGAAGAAGGGTACCTTTTTCAGTTTTGTTGAGTGACCGACTGTGTCGTACAGAATCATTGTCTTTAGCAGATCTCTTCTCGAGAATAAATGAGCCATTCGGCTGTATAATAAAAGAACCTTTGATGAATACGCGGCTACAATGTCGTTCTCTTCATGGTTATACCAGTTGTTACTACCAAAGGTAACAGGTAAGTTAGCGGTATATTTTAAAAGTAACTGAAGTTCCATCAAGAAATCTAATACAACGAGTAACAGCGGACAAGTAGCAAGAAGCAAACACTATCTATCTTAAATTGAACGTTTTTATCCGTAATTTCTCTCTCGTCTATAATTTTGGCGCGCTTGCTTTATGCCTGCTTTAAAAAAAGTCAGGGGAATGTTAAACCTAACCTGAGATCTACCTACCTGAGAGTAGATCTCAGATTAGGCTGCTTTGTAGCCTATAGTTCACTAGTGTTTCTATCTATAGTAGACCGCTTATATTCACTGCCTGATCATATCAGATCAGCATATAAAATCGCCATTTTGAAACAAATGCATGACTCATTTGCGCTGCGTACGCTTTCAGTACACCCCGTGAGATAATGGTGTCCGTGCGTCGAATTGTGTTGCTAAATAATAATAAGAACAAAGCTGAAAACATTGTGATGATTTTTAAGACAGGTACGTACAATTATTTTTTGTGCCTGGCTAGTTCAAACATCCCCATGCTAGCCAATGGCAAAATGAAATGTATACTGAACTATATCAGTGGTCATATAGTTAATTTGAATGATACAACGGTTCTACCAATCAAGCGTATTTGGGCCTCTGTGCGAATGGTCCACTGGCAGTCGTGAGTTGCTTCCAGCTATATGCGCAGAGACATGGATTAGAATGAGGGGCAGTTTCCTTTTGGGCGTATTTGCTGATAACAGTGCCACGAGTCCTCGTACACACGAAAAGTTAATGTAGCGAGTATTCCTTGCAGAAAGCTTCTTTGCAAGTGTTCTCCCGCGCAGGCTCTACGCGTTACAAATTGCATTTCTGTGAATATTTCTACTCTTGATGGCCGCCCCTTTCTCATTGTCTGCGTATTGGCCTGTTCCTACGGTGCGATTAACTATCGATTACGATCGATCGTGGCATCGTTTTCAGTAAAATGTCCTTTCGGAAAATTTAGTCCAAAGTATGCTTTGGTAATAAAGCAGTTTGTTGGGGAAGCCTGCATCTGTGGATGTTTTTGATGATGCACTGTTTATATATCATTTCGTTAATGCAGTACGTTCTACTATGGACTACGAGCTCAATTACGACAGAGTTGATTTTCTATATCTTAACATTTAAAGTAAAGTAACCGACACCTCTATTTAGATAATAGCACTTCTATTCTATAATAATGTGATATTCTGCAGGATAAATATCTGTTGTGTGTGGGAATCTGTTATTAAGAAGAAAGAAACAAAGCTTTTAGTAATATGCAAATGACGTTATATATTACTGTGTCACCTTGAGCATGTGTACAATCGACGGAAATACCCAAAAGCAATACTACGGCCTGAGGTCCTTTTTTTCGGCTTGGTCTGACCCAGAGACTATAATAATAATAATAATAATAATATATATATATATTCAAAAGTGAAAAAATTGAATAAAAAAAATTTGAATATACATATATATAGAGAGAGAGAGAGAGCCGAATATCATTGCTCATTTATTCTAATTATATTTTCTAGGACTATGAGGTGGACCTGTATCTTCGACAACGGTGGTACGATGGCCGACTCGCAAAAGTGAACATCTCAGCCCCTCTTGACCTCAACGACCCGAAGCTCGTGCAAAAAATATGGAAGCCAGAAGTGTTCTTCGCGAATGCAAAACATGCTGAATTCCAGTTTGTAACGGTACCCAATGTATTGGTTCGGCTGACTCCTCATGGAATGATACTTTACATGCTAAGGTAAACTGCCCCATTTATTAAGCTTACAACATCTTTCTAGCTTACGGCAACAGTTTGCTTGGTAAAACCTGAAAAAAACGCATCGATACAATCAATTCAAGGTGCCAAGAAGCTATGAAATGCAAGCTTCACTGGCATCTTCTTAAGTAGGGGATATGATACAATGGATCGAATGAGGATGCTATATGCACCGAGTCGATACTGCCGATACTCAACCACGTACATATAAACCGACTAAAATCGACAAAATTTCTTTTTTTCTGTTTTGATACGCTGTAAGAAGCGTTTAAATATGAAGAATCAATCTAAACGTAATCATATGCTGTAATATCGGTACGCTGCTATTCAAAGCGTTTCTACTTTCGGCCGTATCGGGCAAATGTTATTGATAAGCACAACAGAAGCCAAGTAACTGACGCTCACGGAAACGTAAAAGGTTCTATAATAGCAAACTTAAAATCGAGTGCAGCTATGGACAGAGCTCAGAGAGGCGTGGCTTTGTTAAATATTGTTACATATTATTCTGCGCAATGCCGTCGATGTATAGCTGACTTTAGCATAGTGACTCTACTCAAAACAAGGCTTCTACTCATTATGCTACTTTTTCATCAGTGATGAAGATGCGTTAGCGGCAATAGGCCGTATCCATTTTTTCGAAAGAAGCTGCGATTGCCGAACCGTTGCTTGCTGGCCTGTTTCTCAAGACAAGGCTCCCCTGAAATATGAAGGCTGACAGAATCCTGCTATGAAAGTACCGTCGACATGTCCGTCGAAAATTTGTTCGCAGATCCCATAGATATAGTACTAAATGTATGTAAAGAGCCGAGATTTGTAAGGCAATCGAAAGAAACACTCCTTATTTACGTACAGAACACTTGGCCTATATATACATAGATATAGGACAATTGCTCTTCCATAAGGCATTCTTGTTTCATTTGCCCGTAAATGTTCAACGTTTGCCTGAACGTCTATCTCCGATTTGATTTCCATTGCGTCATTTATTTGAGCTATTAATATTATATTGCATTATGAGCTATGTATTCTTATTGAAGCTAGTCGGCAAATCAACGGTTCGAAAATAAACTTTTTCGGTTTGCGCATTTGAGAAAACTAATAAACTTCACATACACTACTACGCGTCAAGATAGCAGGTCTACAATTTTTTTCCACTTATAAGGTTACCCTCACGGTTGTTCAGTTCCGCTGTCTCCTTGATTGATTTACTGCATTTTCCTGGTCCACTCAATTGGCGGGTCGCGAATGAATCGATAGAGGCTTTCTGCAGCATCCGGCGAAACATTCCGTACTGTTTATTGTTTTCTATTTGAATGATCATATTGCTAGCTGTTTCCCTCTCACGTCGACATACTTCCTCGGCTTATCCACACTTCCTCTATATAGACATATAGAGTCTAGGCGCACTGGACTGCGGAGGAACACGTCGCTGCGCGTATTGAGCTGTGGGATCTAATAAAAGACGTGGGTTGAAAGTAGACAACGCGTCGTTTGTTTGCCGTTATTACGCTTTGTCTAGTTGTGGATAGGGCACCAGTTACACATTCACGGCTAGATCATTCTAGTCGCATCTAGAGCATTAGGTAATGGCCTGTGCTCTATAGCGCAGGAAGATTGTGCGGTCGCTTCTTCTTTTTTTTTGCGACTTGCCGCCTACTGTTGTATTGCCGGCCTCAGCCAGCGGTTGGATTCGCTACAAACGGACCGATCGCCCCCAACAAGGAGCCTAACTCTGCTCCGTGGACAGAGTGCCCCTAAAACGCCAGTTTTCACCCAGTCGAAGTCGCTCGTTTTGATTAGTTCGAGTGATGCCCTGCACAGGATGTTCCTTTGTTTCCGATATCGTGCGTCGTTCGACAATAGATGTGCTCGCTCAAATAAGTGAGGGCGCTCCGTATCCTCCGAGACCTTTGCACGACGAGGGAAGGAGCTATTCTATTCCAGTAACACTTGTGTGACAGAACTAATTGCGCGTATGACACGACATTATAGAACTTTCATTTTCAAAGAAGTACGTAATATGTCTAGCGAAGACTAGGGTAATGTAGTAACAATGTCTTATTCACTGACAGGGACGCTAGAAGCGACTGTTGCGAATGCGAGCGAAGCTTCAGTGCAACCCTTATCAATAATTTGGCTATCGCACCATGTCATCTATACGGCTATCGACAACCCATTCTTTCCATTATCCGCTTTGTTGTAAATGAAGGGATGATCGAAGGAAAGCTTGCCAGGTCCAAAATGCTGTGAACTATAGGATTTGTCCCATGGCTTCTGCTCCGAGGGAGTTTTGTTCATTTTCAGTCAGATGACATGGAAAGAAATAAAATCAGCTTTTTAGAGATGAGTTCTAATACAAATGAGGAGAAACGTTGGTCGACCTACAAGTGTATCAAAGTTCATAGTACTACGGAGTATTCATTGACTGGACATCAGTTTATCCGTTAATTTATCTTTATTTCACATTGTTGAGTGCGCCAATATGTGAAGAACGTCTAATTTATGATAGCGATAGTAATAGCAATGACTAATATTTTCCTAATAATTTAAATACGTTTCCCTCAGAGATTTCTATTTCATTTAAAGAATCCACAACAGACATGGGTTCGTGCTTTATCTCGTACATGCATACCCGTATACTATTGTCATTCTTCGTCAGTGACAATGGCGAGGCAAATATTTGCAGACAAGGATACGGTTACCACGCCTTGATCGGATATTTCCACAGGGATCATTGGCTGGCTTGAGCTAAATTTCGCTGGAATCGTTGCGTTTAGTGATCAGGATGCAGTACAGCTTAATAGTCATTCATTTTCTGATTTTTCCCTATCGATATCCTCAGCTCGAGAGCCGAATGCAAATACGCTAAATAACTTCTACCTTAAATCTATCTTTTACCTATTTAGACCTAAAGATAAAAACCTTCAAGTGGAAGGATAAATGAAGAGAGTCGTGTGGCGTTTTACGACAACTTTCCACTAAAATTGGAGACTTTTCTGCTGAATAAATTCTGCCCATGTTAGTCTTCATTTGCGACACACTGCGGTTTCCTAGTACATTATTAGGTCGCGAAAAAATTGATTAGTATATTAGCACTCGCGAAAGATCAGGTAGCACTTCATAGGTACAGCGGGTGTACACTGATGTAGTGAGAAGAAGTTCCTCCAGAAACTTTGAGCGCGCACGTTTTATTTGCTGTTTCCACAGCACATCCATTATAAACTGTCGATTTTCTCTAGCTATTCAGTTAGATATAACTACTCTGCTAATTACGACGAAGTATCACAGGCTGTGGTAGAATAGAAGCATCGTTTCTAAAGTGTTTTATCATAATTTGACTGAGATAAGCTGTGAATGCCATTTTGATTTAGTACTAATAGACAGTATCTGCCGAATGCCTGTTCATTATTTACACTGTCAGTTTGTAAACTACTATTGCTAAGCCACTGCCTAATCCAATGAGATCACATTGCTAGTTATGCATGCACGTAATATGCACGTTCGCATAGCAACGCAACAGATTTTGATTGCCCCTCGCGCATGTTGATCTACTTATTATTGTTGATCTACTTATTATTGTTTAACTGGCTTCAGAAAAACGCGTTCACAAATATGCATCGACCCCTGTTCATTGGGGCAACGATGCCTAGTGCGATTAATTGCTTGCAATGATCCCAGTTCTTAATAAACGTAATAACATAATATTTACCCTCGACCGATGCCCTTAGTGTCCGGAGCTTTTCGCCACAACACAGTTCGAAATTATTCTAAGTTCCCGAAGCATTCATTCAGAATCATGTCAGTCTATAATGGTACTAGAGTTCAAGCATTATTTCGGCCAGGATTATCCGATGAGATTCAGGTCGTAGGATAGTTACTTGTCAAATCAGTTTAAATGCAGCGTCATCTGGCTTCCTAATGTCTTCACCCATTCCATTTCTTTGAATACGTTAATAAGGTAATCGTGCAGCCACGTTCGTTCAAATCTTCGCGCCACAAAAATTATTACCATAAATTAATAACGATTATGGGAAAATAATAATAATTATTAGCAAGGTTTCACATAATATAATAACAATAAAGGAAGGTATCCTGATAGGTTTAGAACGATACACTCCGGTTAAATTTCCAACTGGGGGCAACCTCTTGATTCTCAACCTTAAAGAAGTTGATTCCGAATATTTGCTGACGTAGACAAAATAACTAAGTATGCCATCGTAAAAAAAATTAAAATAAAAAAATAGCGCGGCATGACAAGCGATTGACAATTATTAATCTTAGTGAATGCATACGGAATGGAGCAATAGTCTCTTGACAAATCGTGAATTTTCACTCTAGATCTGTTAAAGTAGTACAGGCGCAAAGCGCGATAATAATTATAGCTAAAAAATCAAATGTGAAGATTTATTATTTCTTCATACTGTCAAAAGGTTTTACCCTTTTCTACATGTTTGCTGATAGCGATGTGATTCGCCGATGGTGAGAGTAATCTAAAGTAAATGATTCTTGGGAAAGCTCCTTTTATATTCTAGTTCGTAACCCCAGCGAAAGGTCAGATAAGCAAGTGATAGGTCCTGTGCGTCGACTCTGTATACAGCACGTATATTATATCTCGCTTTCTACGCAGTAACAAAAAGTATCTGGCAGCAATATTGTCCGCGTGGGGGCGTCCCAGTGCAGGGCTCTAATGCGCATATACGTATCGTCAAACACTTGACACAGGCAAAAGCGGACGGAAAACGCCCCCATAACATGAATAGCATTGTACTACCAAGTTTTCTAAATGACCATATATAATGATCAGCACAGTGTGGTAGGTGTAGCGTCCGGTTTATTTGCTCCCGACTAGGAAATCATAAATTAAGCAACCCTGTTCAGTGAAACTTTACATAGTCCTTACCTGAACAATGACCAGTGGGTAACTAACCCTCTAATAATGGATTTTCATCATTCGAAATTGTTATATAGAAATAAACATGTTATTAGGTAAAATATTCTGTTATTATTGTAATTATAATTGTTTGCTTGTGTAACGGAATTGAGATCGATGTGCAAGCCTATCGTCACATAGTTTATAGAGATACAACTTTTTATTAACAACAATCAGTATCACTGCCGCTAAACCATTTCACTTGAAGTTGTCGTTCGACTCTTTTTGATTCTCCTTTCACAGGTTAAAGTTGACGTTTTCCTGTATGATGGACCTCTACCGGTATCCCCTTGATGTGCAAACCTGCACTATCGAGCTCGCGTCGTGTATGTACATATACTTCCTGTACGAAACAATAACATAGATTACATGATTTGTCGATTACTTCCATAAGCTCCATAAAGACTCCCGCTAATAGCATCTCAGAAGAGGTGGTCAGTCAATACCAGATACTTTTGTGAGTACATTGTCAATATTCTTATGCTAGGTTTAAATAGTCACAGTCAACGATGTATACGTTCCTGTACCACTGGTGCTTGAAAATCAGGGGCAAACAATAAAAGTACCATACCAAAAATTGATTTTGAAATTTATCTCAACAAACGATAGATGAGGTCATTTAATGGAAAGGTCACATACGAAGGAGGTTAATTGTTATTTATATTTCTTCCTTATACTAGAGCTTGATGTGTATCTCACTGCTATTGTGAAAACAACGGTATTTGCTTAGACAATAACAGGTATAGGGCAACACAAGCAATCTGTGTTTCTTCATTACTAATTTTTCTATTTGAATTTGTTTATCTATACTAAATGTCTCACAGACTGTTTTACTTTTGTCGTCTTTTTTTACACTTTTATAATGTATCACATTCTTTGCGCACTGCACATGGGATGAAGCGGGAAGCAGCTAGAAGGCGCCAACCTACGTTGTTATTGCTAGTTGCTTTTTCTATTTGTCGCGCCAATGAACTTACGTATTCGAGTAAGGCACGGTAAAGCAAAGTTTGCGTCTAGTAGCATTGTGTTCTATCGTGTTTTAGTATCTGCTGTATTGTGTCAATTGAAGTCAAACATCGCATGAGGCAAGAGACCGTGCTTCGCACCCTCGATGATACACATTCCCACCTCAGTGCTCTCGCTTCTCTTCGCACTTTCTTATTGTGTTTCTTATTCTATTTGTTTCACCATTGCTGAAATTTTTGGCCAGCTCAATCCTCCGCAAGTCTTTCACCCTATCTGATTCTTTGGTTGCAGTCTCGAAGACGACCGACGAGTTGGTCCTGCACTGGTCGGAGCGGAACCCCATCATCCTGTTTGAGAACCTAAAACTGCCCCAATTTGAAATTCAAAATGTCAGCACCTCGCTTTGCAACGAGACGTTCTATCTCGGTGAGTAATCATTCGCCGCGCAAATGTCAGTCATTCAGACCGTAATTCCGCATCCCACTGCTCGAATGACGTTCGTATGACGGGGCAACTTTAGTAACTTGAACCGACCTTGACCATCAGTGCGTAACGGTTTGATGTCGTATTGAAGAATTCATACCTGAGTCCATGAATACGCTCCCATTCTTTGATAAAATGAAAGAAATGACCGCACACGTCGTCGGCAACAAGGACGGTCAACGAACAGATAACATTACATAAGAGCAAGCCGAAAAGATCACTCTGTGTCTGATTAGATTGATGATGGCCTGAGCAAATTGTATAGACTAAATGTACGCGTTGTAGACGTTCACAGTATGACATCAAGGTCGAGTGAATCTGTCGCGCGGATACAATGGCTTTTCGAGCTCTGCTTTTATACAGCCCGGTTTCTTGCTGCTGATTCTGTGTACACTCGTGCATGGAATCTTTATAAATTCAAGTGTAAAACGTACTTATCTTTTTCTACGGCTTAAACCACGCATCTTGCTGTTACAACAACTCCTATGTAGGTTACTATTTTTATACATATAGCTACAATCCATATAGCTGAAATTCAATTCAATTCAAAACTGCTACAACAAGTATCTAGATAAAATTATCTCGTCCGAGTTTAGCTCATCATAATAGCTCTGCTCAAGGCTTTCGAGAAATCCCATCGACTTAAACTGGATAATAAGAAACGTGATTTGAGTCTATGACACCTCCGAGATGCAAAAGTATAGCGTCAAAGTACTGTCGCGTACTATACCTGCCATAAGCAAATTATATATGCATTTATGCGTTTGGCTTCATAATATTCGACGTTCTGTCTTGAAATAGGTTATCTAGTGGCATCAAAGCAAGATGAGGGAAAATATTGGGAACCTAAGTGTCCGAAGGCTGCAGATGCGCACAAACGTACAGCTCCGTACATGCATACAACCGCCATAAACTACCAAAGCTAATATCAAATTGTTGTCAGTTAAAAGTCAGCTTCACTAACGTTTACCGTGCTACTCGTAACGTTACCAGGAAGCTAGCAAGCCTTCGAAGATTTCAGAAGCTGCCCGTAAATCCAGTTTGGCGTAAAATGATAGTTTTTAGCTCCAAAGCGCTTCAGAGGGTCGAGCTGCCACTCGTTTGGATATGGCTGTACGCAACAACTTCATGGCCGCACACAACTATGTAGAAATGGTTTTACACCTTTTGTCGAACAATCCTCCAAGTATCTACACATAACTGTAAGCAAGCATGGAGTTGCTCCAGTGTGTGCGTTAGAGCATCTGGCCCTGTAATCTTTTCTGCTTGGCTTCCCCTTGGTCCAAGAACCACGACGGTCTACAATGTGATATTCTCTCGACGTCCAGAGCAGCCGACGGACTCAGTTCTATAGTATTTTGAACGTGAATAAGTGCTAGCTGTGCAGTGAAGCGATCTAGAACTTTAGCAACATCTGATCTTTTTTTGGATCGTTCGCCTGCCCGTCGGCCTCGTTTATACTGTCTCAAACCAAAATAGCATATGGGTTCGTGACTACCCTCTACTTTTTGAACAAATCGGGTACCATCGGACACCCCATCTATGCGTATCACATACATCTAAATAGGCGGGAATCTCGTCCAAATATGCGTATGATACAGGTCTTGTCCAATATTAATTTTGTGATATTGCAATACGTCTATGGAGATCGCGTCTCCATTCGTTTGCGAACCTGCCGGCGAGTGGCAAGGGGCGTCGTGGAGGCTACCGAGCTGAATCGGCGCACGCGTTGGAACTACCGGTTCTTCAATGCCGTAGTGAAATATATAATAATAATATAGAATGCTTAGAACGTAATGTAGAATACACGGTGACCGCATTGTACGTGTCCTTGAAAACACACTCTATGTATTCACTTGTTTTTTGGTGGAAAATCTATCAGCAAAAAGCTGAACTATAAAACTAAGGATAGAAAAAAGTTTAGCTCGAAATTAGGCATATGTTATACTCGATGGCGTTTTGAAAACTTGCGAAGATAAAGATGGAAAAGGACATTAGTGAAAGCACGAGGAGCCTAAGCAAAATACTATTCTTATTGGACTGGCTCAAACTTCATCATGTTCAGTCTTTTTTTAAAGTTAATTGTCATTTAAAAATTCAGTCAGTCAGTCAGTTCAAAAATGGCAGATATCATTGATGGAAATGGAGCCATCGGTCTCTGGTTCTTTCAGTCAAATGCTTAGCTGTATAGTTTTTCTTGAAGCAGGCTCAGTCTTCAATATTCAAGGCTCAGCTTGAAGCAATCATTCATTGTATTCAGTATGTACTAATTAATATATCGTGCAGTTAACCGAAGCCAGAATTCAAGGTGAAAAAATATATGGGCTTTAGGCTAAATTTGAATAAATTTTGAAATAGTGGTTTTTAATTAGACTCTTAAATCTCTCTATCTCTATATATATATAGAGAGAGATATATAGGTTAATATCTTATTGGATGTGATAATTATATTGCGTATACATATCATATCTACTTGACAACTGTGTTCTACGTATGCTATTTTATGAACTAAATAGATACCACAATTCCACTAACACATATCGGTCACGATTATCTCTTAGGTTTTTCTCTCACTACTTGGCCTTAATTTACCTTACGACCTTTCGTAAACGACATATCATAGAATTCATATATATATTTACACTTAAGGTTCTGTTGTCGTTTGTGAGGGATCTGTGCAGATAACGCCTATTACAGTGACAGAGGCTACTTCAAACTGATTACTGAAAATTCTGTAATGATAAACGGTGCTTGGAGAGATGCGGCAGTTATACGTTTCGCCAGACAAAATTTTACATAGACAGTAAAACCAACTTGGAGATCGAAAGGCACGACGATTAGGTCACCTGAGATGAGAGTTGAACTTTAACACATGCGTTATACGTTGCGAGACCTGTACTCCCCTCAAGTCATGCGCGTTCGTAAATGTCGACCTCGTCGATTCTTCCGTTCTATGCGAGACGTATAGATTTATGTGGTAAGGATACCACCATCGAGCTTTGTTTCAAAGCTTCTCTAGCTCTATTTCTTCTGAACGCGCCTAGGTATCTTCTGCTACATTGCAAACTTCACACATTGAACTTACCTGCACGTGGCATATTTGAGAAGCCCCAAGTTTTATTTTAGAAATTTAATTCACGATCAGTGATACTGTACGAGTCATAAAAAAAAAAAATAGGTGAAATAATATCAACTGTATACAAGTTTAAGGATAAACCAAACATGTTAACGAATCAAGGTACATTGCGTCATATTGGGCACTGCTGTGAATAATTTATGTTGCAATGCGTTGTAATACCAGTTATCAACGTACTTTTCTCCCTTTCGGTTTCAGCTATTTCAAATTATGAGCCGGCAATTCTTCTTCTGCTTTTTTCATTGTAGCCCATAGCTCATGCCCACCCTGTTCGATCGAGCGACTGGGCCGCTTCTTTAACGGAATCTTTACATATGTGAATACCGTAACTTTCCGCAATGAAGGCCCGCTCCCCTCGCTCCTTTGTTGAACATCGTCCAGCTTTGTCATGCGCCTTTTGTGTAACGCGGATTTTTACGATAACGACCGGTGTATTTGTTCAATTTTTGCTTCGCTTATAGGCGAATATAGTTGTCTAAAGGCGGAATTTCACCTGCAGCGTTCAATGGGCTACCATCTAGTCCAGTCTTACCTGCCCACTGTGTTGATTGTCGTCATCTCTTGGGTGTCCTTCTGGTTAGATGTAGAAGCTATTCCGGCACGCATCACGCTCGGAGTAACAACTCTACTGACGATCTCGTCAAAGGTCAGTGTGATAACGAAGTGATAGTTAATTGAAATAAGCATGCGGTATAATAACAATGATAACGGTAATTCTAACTATGCATTATATGCATACGTAATGTTATTCCAATGATAACAATACTTTTAGTGTTTATCGTGCAACAGTAGACGTTCAAGCATTCATTACTAATATTGGCTCACTTTGAAGAAACAACTTGCTTGTCTGTAGCGGTACAAACGTATACCGTAAATATTGTACGTGTCGTCCTATACATTTGTCCAGGGTAGGCTTTGTTAAGGTTGTGAGGTCAAATTTAAAGCCATGAAAAATATCGAACTTCATTATTTAGATACGTACGTATTAAATGACTATCATCATGCGGCATTGTTTTTTCAGAATCTGGTTATTAGCACATATA
>NW_019213806.1:96475-126815 GCF_002532875.2 Varroa jacobsoni | reverse complement strand
AGGGAAAATTCCATCATCTGTAGGGAAACCGAAACTCTCATCAGGTCAGAGAGCAGCACCCACAAGCGATGCGAAGGCTACGAAACAAAAGACTCCGTGGTCCGCAAATACTGGTCAAGTTTCCAGGGCAACCAATCTTGCCGCCTCTTCTGTAAGGACACAACAGACTGTCCAAGGAGCATTCCAACCTTTCTATCTTAACCCGTTGAATGTCTACGCGCCCAGTAGCAACAGCAACGTTTTGCAGGCCAACTCTAACGGGAATATTATCGGATACCTAGCTACAGGAAGCAATACGCAAGTTATTAATGCGTCCCAGCTTGTTGCCGCACTATTGCAAACCGGTCAGCTGCTAACGACAGCCAATGTCGGAAATGCAAGTCAGGTTCCAATGGCCCTTGCTACGAGTAATGCTACGAACACGACTTACGTTCCTGCTACGCCGACAACCACAGTTGCAACATCCACGAATGTATACGCCATGGCTACCGCTGCACCCTATGCCATAAGCAATCTCCAGCAGGCTACATTTACATCGGCTAATGGTACTGCTAGCGCATTGAAGCCCCAGACGCTGAACTTGAACGGAGTGCCAGTTAACGGGTACGTCCTCAGTCTCCAGGAACAAGATTCGAGTAACTCTGGACAAACGGCGTATTATCATGTGGCTACTGCCAGTGATCAAATTACTCAGACAGTTTTACCTAACATTAAACTACAGCAGCAAGACATTCAGTCACTATTTAATGATAGCCAGCAACAAAACTATTACGAGTACCCGATGTATGCTACTTATCAAAGTAATAACACCTCGACCAATGCAAACAGTTACTACTCAACTTACTACTAGTAAAACTCTACTCAACTTACTACTAGTGAAACTCTACTCAACTTACTACTAGTGAAACTCTACTCAACTTAACTACTAGTGAAACTAAACTCTACTCAACTTGCTACTAGTGAAGCTAAACTCTGCTCAACTTGCTACTAGTGAAGCTAAACTCTGCTCAACTTGCTACTAGTGAAGCTAAACTCTGCTCAACTTGCTACTAGTGAAGCTAAACTCTGCTCAACTTGCTACTAGTGAAGCTAAACTCTGCTCAACTTGCTACTAGTGAAGCTAAACTCAGCTCAACTTACTACTAGTGAAACTCAACTCAACTCTGCTTACTGCTACTACTACTAGTGCAAGCAGTGAATAACTCGTTCAGGTTTATCAAAAGGCCCTTCCGTTCAATAGACGTCAGACGTACCATTACGTGTCATCTGGTGTTTTTCCTTAGTTGTAACTTAGGGTTGGAGCTTGCGAACTACTGCTGAAGTTAATAAAGATGCTTCTAAGCTTGATTTCGATCCGCGCATACTGATGCACAAAAGGAAACTGTCGTAGCTCTAGTATTTCCGTCATTATGAGATTATCCACTGATAGAATATCCAATCGAAAGAATTTCTACCCGATCGGGATTTTTTTTCACTGTGTTTTCCCTGTTAGTTTAAAATGCCAGCAGCACTAATAGCACCAATGGTCCTGCATCAATGTGCAGAGAATACTGTTCGCATTAGGTCTAATAGTGCAGCAGCAAACAAAAGGTACTTCTGTTTCGCGGCAGGAGCCGCCCAAGTCAATGCCTACCTGCATGAACACCGCTCGTCCCATGATGGCTTGCGTGGAGTGCCTTTACATAACGCTAATTCGCATCTTGGTAGTACGAGATTTTTTTTGTTACTAGTAAATCGTACATGATGACGCTATCGTGACGTCAGTTAGAGCATAACTTTTAAATAAAAATTAATAAGTAATAATATTATCCTATTTAAGGTTTCGCGGTACCTAAAGCCAGCCTATGAGGTCGTTGAAGCAACAGTAGTAGTTTTAACTAAAACGTGTGACTGCTGTTGCAATGCTCCTGCCTAATTGTCATGTTACAGATTCGTGAGTAGCTATATGATGGCTAAAAAGGTTTAGGGTGACCTAGGCCGCTGTGCAAAAAGAAAATTTCAGGATTTCAAATAGCTCCAATCGGATTTTTCCTTCCAAAATTTCCGTCGAATATTTCACAATATGTTCAAACGACTTACCTATCGGAAGCTTAATATACGTCTATGATTTGTAGAGAGAGGAAGCCTGCAATGTAACGTAGGTAAAGTATTGCGGTAAAATTCCAGTCATCGAGTCCTGAACGTCTACGATTTCCGCAGCGATATTAGATTAGTAGTTACAGTTGCCACAGACAGCAGTGAACAACGATGCAGAGCAGTTCAGATGACAGTGAGGTATCCGCGGGGTCAGATGGACGGCTACATCGTCTGTTGGAACTCCTTCTAGCAACTGATGGAAATCGTGAGTGCTTCGACTGTCTTTCTCGAGGTCCGACTTGGACGTCGTGGTCGCTTGGGTTGTTTCTATGCATTCGCTGTGCGGGACTACATCGGGGTCTTGGGGTTCACGTTTCGCGCGTTAAATCAGTTGGACTCGATCACTGGACACCTCAACAAGTGCGTTTTTGATGGAGTTGTTTTCCAAACCTTTTTTTTGAAATCTATCCTTTTCCTAGCTCGTATTGAAGCTGTCATGCGTTATGTAAAAAGCTCGATTTCGTTTGGAAGTTGATAATAATGTCAACATTATTAGGCACATAAGTGATATCACAAGAGATGACTGGCGTCAGCGGTCGTCTGCCGTAATAAGATTCCAGCCTTTTTTCATTGAGCAATGAATTCATTGACCTTTTTCAGTCTGATATATAATAAAACACCGATCTCCCGCGCTGTTTTCCAGGTAGCTCGTCTAGTTCAGATAGGCAATGAACGTGGCCGTACGATTTACGAGTCGAAACTGCCTTCAAATTTTCATCGGCCGACTGACCTTAATGAACTGCGAGCCTTCATACAAATCAAGGTACGATTTTCGATGATCGGTTGGCCTTATGAAATGAAATGCGCCTTTTTAGTACCGCTTTAAATAACCGTTGTTGCGACTATATAAAATTAGATGGCTTTGTTTTCCCACTAAATCTTTAGAAGCAATAAAACACTAATATGAAACTATACTTTCTGCTAATGTAAGAATTTAAGATAAATATACAAAGGACGATAAAAACAGTTCTCAATTGTCCACACAAATGTTCGTCCACCCAGTACCTACATCGAGTTTACGTGACACCCGGCTACCGAGATCCACCTATGCCGCCTTCCGATTTGAGCATTGAGCAGCTGGAAGCAATCATTGCAGAATTCCTCAGGCAGTCAGCAAGAGCTATCCGTGCCATAGCACCAACGAAAGTTGCCGAAACGAGTCAGCAACGTCATCAGAAGTTTTCAAGTGATCTTGTCACGCTCGCAAACGACGAGAAGGTCCAGTCGCGAAACGGCGGAGCCGTAGATCAATATGAAAGAAGGGTCAGGTTCCCGATCAGCTCGACGAGCTCTACGCTGTTAAACGAATCGACCCAAAGCGTCATGAGTGATCGACTGCTAAAGGAAATACCTGGCACTGATGAGGGTGATCTGATAGAAAACGAGACGCGTGTCGACGAAACGGCAGTTTTTCTGCCAAATATGGATGAGGATTGCGTGCTTATTGATCTCTAGGAAACACTATCGCTTGTGGCACGATCATTCATTTTGTTTTCATTTTTTGATTTTCTCACTTCTGTAATAGATTGTTTACTAGCTATCACAAGCAACGAGAAATTGCAGAAAGCCGATTTCTGTTAGACTGAAGAAACTTAACGTGCACTGAACGTAACGGTGTACCTGAACAAAAGCAAAGATATACATAATAATGGCTCCTGTAGGTTATGCAGAAAATAATTGTATAGCTATGCCCAGTTTTCATAGCTAACAAAGATGCTCATTTATGTTTCAAATATGTCTTCTAGTGTCTTATATGCAGCTGCATCGTTTACGGGTCATCTACGAACAAATGTTTGTACTCTGGCGGCAAAATTTAAAATAAATGCGCTATCGTTGAAAGAAATTGTCACTTATTATCCTTGTGTATATAGTTAATTAAAGCATTGATTGAAATGATCTTGTCTTTGTGATGTGGAGCTATTTTCCTTCGATGACTAGTTCACTGCCGTTATTGGAATCACACAAAAAATAGTGGGCTGAGCGATTAAACTGTTGCGAGCCTATTACAGGCCCGATTGCGAGCCTCTGACATGTGAATGCCCAGTTATTCCGAATAAGGCACTTGTTGCGAGAAGTGCTGCATATGATTGGCGTTTTTACAAGGCTTCATTAACCTTCATCGTAAGATTTGTACTGATGACATCGAGATTACAATGATGTGTTTGATACGTCTTAGCAGAAGGCACCCGCCACGTTCTGCATCGCCTGATCTTCAATTACTCCAAATACAATAGAAGCATAATATATTGATATTTCTGATTCATCATTAAATTAATCGAAATTCATTTAAAGTGAGAGCAAACAGCTAAAACAGAAACGAGGCGACAAATAGCACATTGTCGTAATATAAAATGGCCACATAGCCATCTATGATTCAGGTCTCGTTCGTGCCAGATCCGTACAGAAATATCCATGGACATTTGTAATAACAAGTCTTCGATTTATTTCGATATTTCAATTCATAAGATTAATAGAAGTTGGTCTTCCTAGCGTGCCTTGACTTTTTATGAATCAACAATTTTATACATTATGTTGTTTAAACATTATTTTGTACGATACCCAGGTGTCCCTTTAGCGACCTCGAATCCTGAGCATTTGCTCAGTGAATGAATCGACTGACCTTGACTGCTGCGTCCATGATTGACACTGCGATTTAATCCCTTGCGCAACTAAGCCTTGCTTAGGCTTAGATATTAGGTTCCATTAAACACCTCACCATGAGACTTCATTACAAATAGCTACGGTGCACGCAATCGAGTCACAATGTTTAGGTTCAATAGAGATTCACTATACAATTATATTAAACATAGCGGATTAATCAACATAGAAATTCCGCAGTACGACCGCATCGGCATTTACAAAACAATCCTGAATTGCGTCATTTGAAGGACAGATCTTGCTAATGGCAGCATTTACAGGAGCCGGTACTACTCTTTAGTTGTGATTTTTACAGGATAAAGTGTTTAAGGCTCTGACGACAACTCCAGTAATCATCCTGTTTACTAGAGACGCTTTCCTCGATGAAGGTCATGCTTCACGGAGAAGATCATAAAAACATGCGTGCCATTATCAATACGAACAACATGTCACTAAGAACGGATCTATGGCCCTTTATCGATGATCATTGATGGTATCCGCTTGATATTTGATTTAGCCAAAGTTTCGGTTGGCCATCGGTAAACTCTGCGGTTCGTCACTATTATTCTATACTGCTGCAATCCTTGCACTAAACTATTAGAAAAACTGTTTGCGTGGATACGATATATAATACGTTCTGCAGAGAGTTCAGTCGTTTCATGCTAGCAACTATGCTCGGAACAGACACGGCGCTTCCTCGTTTATTTACAACTGCCTTCTAAACCACTGGCCTATGTGCAACTGGCAAGTTACGATTTGTAACTTAGTAATATTGATTGTACGAAGTGTGGCAATCATCACTGCCCGTATCTAGGATTATGAATTAGGCCCTTGCTCAATCATAGTAAAACGTTGTTATACTAAAATTGCCATCGAATCTTTATCAACTTATAGGTCAGACACGGAACAGCCTTACCATAGACTTTAGCTGAAGACCTTTTTCCTGGTAGACACGATAATTACGCTAGCAGAATTCTCGATATGTCCACCTATTTTCTTTCCGAAAGCTTACGCAGTATCGCGTTAATTTCCGGCAACGTGGTGCTGGCGATCACATTGACAACCTGTCTTTTCGTCTCGTTGTTAACTTTTTCTTTGAAGCGAGCGTTGCGTTTTACGTTAAAACCGAAGTCTGGGTAAATCAACTCTGTTCGGAACCTACAGACAAGAATTATGCCACGACGTAGTTAGACTGCCAGAAATCTCTGCTCAACATGTTTACACCGCGGGGCGGATTATAGATCGTTCTGTTCAAAATTGCTTATTTTTAGTTTGTGTGAATGACGTATCACTGGCAGACCTTCGATATAGCCGTAATTCAAGGAAAAGGTCGCGCAATGAATAACTGGGGTTGAATGTGGGTCTATTCGTTTTGGTTCGATCCTAGCACTTGACGAGCTAATTTATCAGCGGGACACTTCACAGACCGTTGTATAATGTGGATTTTCATTGAATATCAATACACCCAGGTGGTGTGCTAGCAGAAGTACAGAAGTTGTCTCGACACCCATAGGACCGAATCCCGTAAAACGTAAAGATTTTTATATATATATTTATTTATTTTTCTTTTATACGTATCCACGCTACGTTGGAGAGAATCTGCCTTTTCAATAAGAATGTGCGCTGAAGTAATGAACTTGACTGGGATGTTACCAGTCGAAAAAAGACGTTTCTGCGACTGTTAAAGGTACCAAGTCCAGCGGCAAATTTTAGAACAAAGCTTGTTCTGGGAGGCCAATCGTCTCATCTAATGATCCCAAGCATAAAACTTAGTTCTTCTGTAATAGCATGTCTAATAAGTGCAGCTTACCTTTCAAGGATGAGTTTGGTGACGCTCAAAGGGCCGTCCTCAAAGTTAGTAATCTCGATAGAATACTCCGTCCCGCGGAAGCGCACCTCCACCTTGGCAGCCCACATTGTCCCCACTAGGTTGAACCCAGTTACGAGTGCCTCATAAACCACGAAGGTACTATTCAAGTCAAGAAGACACTTCACCTGTTAAGTTAACCCATAATTGTTACAAGTTCGATACAGATTTGCATTTCTAATAGAACTATTGGCTCGCCAAGGAACTTGAAAAATGTATTTTCCATAGCCAGCTACAGTTCACAACTGTGAACCATTATAACTTGAGTCGGACGGTTCGCCGTTACTTAGCAGCATTTTTTTCCTCACGAGGAAATCTATTTTGATACATTGTTTACAGGTCGTAACATTCTGCCCGCTGTTCGTGCCGCTGTTTGTCATGCCACTTACGGTAATCTTCTTCTTATGTGATGTTGGCGGCCGACAGCTTTTGGTCTTGATCGTGTCAATCCCGCTAACCTGGCCTTTGTTGAACCACGCATTAATGTCACGATGTGTCATTAGAAAATTCCACAATAAAGTTTTTTTTATCTGAAATAAATCGAAAGTAGCGGAACGGCGAACTTTTTGCTTAATAATAAATTCGAGAAATCTACTTACACTGCTGATGCGATAACATGACCTTTATTGATATTATTTGGTATTATTAATAACATTGACAAATACCTAGTATTAGGCCTCAGTATTTCTTGTTGTTGTTGGTGGTTCGTATTGCCCAAAGAGCATTGGGGCACGAATCGACCAATTTTTCTGCCTTGTCCTGTTGCGTTTATAAGGAAAAAATTAGATATCTACGCTTGGGTCATGCTTATATTATTGTTGCAACAATAAATCGGTGACTTTTTTTTTTTCTATATTTAATCGATAGATTTAAATGACAAATAAATGCTTTGTAGAAATTGTATATTGTTAGTTTTTATTTAGAGCAGATTCTTTAACAGATGTAAAATAAGAACTCTGAAACTTTCAGATGAATCGTTTTCAAACAAGTCAGAAACGTTTACCCCATTTTGTGTTATATAAGCGGTTATGGGTAAAACGATGGCCAGGCTGCCTCACCTTAAAATAGAATCCTGCTAAATGTACAGTGTTGTTGGGCAGATGTGCTAGGACGTCCTCCATAAACTGTTCTGCATCATTTTGGGTCTCGATATTGAAATTCGAAGAATTCAGAAATTGGGCCTTTCCTAAACCAATACAAGCGAATAACTTATCAATAAGTAGTGTTTTGCTAAACTGCTCGCATTATATGAATTTATATAGAAATAACTTAATGGCTATACAGTGATTGTTTTGATCCTTGCTTGATCACGCCCTATATTTTATTTGGATTTTATTACATATGTATTATAGTTTAAAGAGGGTATCCTAAATCGGACAAAAAGAGAAAATTCTAATGATCTGTAACTATTGATGAAAAATGTGGTCAGCATTGGCAAAAATCCAATTCTAATTGATCGATTACTAAATATACCTCTTAGCTAAAAGACGCCATTAAATCCATAATGTTCATTTGGCTCCCTACGCAGTTTCCAGTCATTAAAATGTAAACAAACCAGCTTCACCGATAAATGCGGTCCTTTTCTCAAATACTTCTTAACAACTAGTTTTTGCGCAATGCGTTCTAGAGACACCAACAAACAACAACAACAACAACAAAAACAATAAGAAACCTAAAGAACTCAATCCTAGATCAATACTGGATGCTGGTATAAATAAAATCAATAAGAAATAAAAAAAAAAGGAAAAAAGGAAAAAAAGAACACAACACTTCGTCAAGCTAGTAAAGCTAATGCAAAAATTTTAATAAATATTCTTTACCCTTAAAGAATACTTACTAACTCATATTGGGTTAGATAGAAATGTTGAGGGGATAGATTGTACGTCGCTATGACCGAGACGACATGTACATTTATTTCACAGATTCTATCCGTTGTACAGTGACTTGATTAGATAAATGTGCATGGGCTGATTCTTTGATTCCGGCCAAATGAGTACGCTGTTCTATACGTAAATATAGCTACTTGAGCGCCCTGCTACGCTCGCCATGTAGTTTCCTCTATATTATGACGTCGAAGAGTCACCGTAATTGGTAACGTTGCGTTGGGCGCAAAGAGCCTGAATAGAACGAACGATAGATATCAATCCAGTCGATAACTGACGAGAATCCGTTAACGTTATTAGCAGAGGGTAGGCAGCTATCCCATCTCAAATTGTAGTAATTCATGAAAATGGACGCCCAATCAACGTCCACAGCTTACCAAGGACCTTATGGTGATAATGATCCATTCTATAATTATCGAAGATAATCTGTTCCATGACTAATTGATAGTTTCGAAGAATTTGCTGCCGCATTGATCCTTCCCGTAAGGGTCACAGAAGGTACGCGCCCGAGGCTTTATGTTAACCGCTGTAGGCTGCATCTATAGCGTAGCTATATAAATTCTGTAATTGGGATTTGTCGGTGTCAAAGATAGGACACTGTAAAAGATGTTCACTAAATAGTCAATTTAGTACTGCTACCCCACAGGTGAAGTAGCTAGTTGAAACAGGTAATGACTTATAGCCCGATACAAAACACCATGGTGCAATTAAGAGACGATAGCAAAAGTCCTACGGCACATTAAGCTCTAAAAAAAAAAGCCACCTGCTACTATTTGACTGTCTGTCTCGATATTAGCTGATCTTCTTTTGGCAATCGGTTCGAAATGTAGTAGAATATTATATAACAACATCAATCTCAGTTACATAATGAGGTTATCCGTACAATATCCAGTAGCTCAAGAGGTGTTTTAGATGAATTTGAACGTCGCGTTCATATTTTACATATGTCGTAGAATCTATATATATATATGTCTGTATATATAAATTGATTTCGTTTTTCCTATGCTACATGCGTATAATAGTTACCAACAAATAACACTTCAATAGTCTAACATTTACCATTGAATTTCGTTAAAAGGCTAGCTCGTACGTCCGTATGACTGAACAATTTCAGACGAGCAGGGCTGACTCCAAGCAGTATTTTCATTGTAGATCGAAACGTTCATATCTTATAAGAATACAGACCCTTTTCATTCTTTCGACAACTATTTGCAGATAGAATTAGGCCACAGTTTGGCATAGTCCATTTAAATGTATATCTCTTGCCATCTCTTCGTCCACTTGTAGCGATCTGTGCTCTTCTGGGAGTCTTACTAGTGATGTAAATGGAGTTCCCTGACAAAGGAAGCGGTCTCATGCGCTTTTACATCGGCTAGAATCGGAGCAGACTTACAAAGAGCCACATTTCGTCAAAAAGTCTAGTCGCAGTACCGTAGGTAATACCATGTTGAATCACTACATACTTGTGTGGCATATAACAAGGCGAAGGCGAGAACCCGTACAATTTATTTGATTGATAAATACATGGATTTTACCAGTGCAAGGTAGAACGAGGTAGCTAGCGCTTGTGGTTACCTGGTGGAGTGGCAACGTCATAATCCAATTGTCATCCATGTACTGATAACGTGTATAATGATTACAGGACAGGTAATGTACCACTATGTATTAAATCCGACGAAACAGTGATGTTTTATGAAGCAGATATTAAGTCCTAGTCTATCAGTAACAGCAGTTCTTCAGTAGCTTCTGTAAGGCCTAGTATAATTAAAGGCTTTACATCGTGTGAGTCATGCACCCGTTACGATGCCTCATAAATCATTTGTATCGATCGATCATAGTCGTCAAGGGCTATAAGGGTTTCGTCGATCAGGAACAGGGGAATCATAAGGGAGTCCGTCTTTAAGGCAGAGGCCAAGCAAAACAAGCCATTGAAACGTGTCACACGAGTACTCAGTTCGACTAGACGATATCCTACGATCAAAGCATCCGGTGTGCGTAACATTCCGAAGCGACGCTCAAAGGCAATATCGGGCTTACAAATTGAAACACCTGTTCCTATGCGGAATATATGAAATAAATTGCAGATATATTCGGGTACGTGTAAATATATTTATACATATACAAAATCATAGCTTATATAACATGTGCTGTATATGTATAGCCTGTAGTGAGCATCGTATGCTTTGCACAAACCGCGCGAAGTAAATAATATATAAATCAAAGGGGAAAGCTGTTTTGCATGCTACCCAGATAATTTTAATCAGCTTCCATACACCAGAAACATCTGTTACGCCACGATCTGGCCAATATCTGAACCGCAAAAACTAGCGAGACCCTCTTGTTCCTATAAGAAATCTAGAACCTCCAGAGCATTTCGTCAACTCTTCGCACCGCATACTACTGTCACCATTTCTATTCAAGATTTGACGCACAATATGGTACGTCACTGCAACTATCGCAATGACGCTCGGCACACACATCTTAATACTAACATCCCATTCATAGTCGAGATCTCAACTCACCTTGGGCAAGTGCCACACTTATACAAAAACAAACAGTCACGCAAGAAAACCACATTGTGCTTGCCTTTAAGCGACCATACGAATAAACTTGACCTTTTTTAGACCTACGCCAACAGCAGTGGTGGCGGAGGCGGTGGCAACGGTCAGCAATACGCAGCTTTCCGTAAGGCATCAAATTTTCACTAGCCATACCGCTAGACTCAGCTGCTCGGCGGATTAATTTCGCCTCCCGTACTCCACAGACGAGAACAAGATGGCCCGGACGGCTTGAGTGACGTATTTCGCAGCTCACCATCTGCTGGTACCGAGAAGACACCCACAGCGCAACAGACAATCCCGTAGCAGACATCACTTAGCAGCGGATCACGAAACAATTTATCGGAGCGCCGCCATCCTCAGAGACCCGGTATTTGGTGTGGAGGGACTTTTCGGCGGAGCACGCCCGTCAGATTGCCTGCAGCGTCAATTGTAGGCAGAGTGCGGAGGCGAAGAGCGGCGAACGTCGTCTTGGCAGTGGCGGAAGTGAAGGAAGACTAGATTCTATTGTTGGTACTTGCGCGTTTAGTTTACGCATTTGCAAAACGCTCGACCCACAACTGTACAGATCACTTGAATCTGTGATGGAAGGACGTCTGTTTGTAGCGAGATTGAAGGAAAATGACTGTTGTTAACTTCGTAACGCCATGGCGGAGCTAGCACAGAGACGCGTGACAGCGACAACGAATCTCATTCGCATAATAGTGCGGTGTCGAGGGTTGGCCAGAAAGAACGGCTGCAAGTAGGCTCAATAAATTCAGGCCTATATATTGCCCCGCTGGGATTTTTACTGCCTTTTCATTTCCCGTTGGCATGTTACATACACTGTTGTCGTTCGTGTACAGAGAGCCTCAAATAACAATCTTATTTCGCCACTATCTTGAATCTACTTCCCACCGCATCGATGTCGTCAAATCAATATGCTGTTGAAAAACTATGCACCGTTTTTAGCCAAAACAATGCTAGTAAACTGAGTAAATAAACTGTCATTTATATCGTCAATGACATCCCGCCATATTTTTGGTGTCGCCATAATCCCGTCACTTTGGTCTAATAAAATGTTCTAACTCTTGCGGAACAAGCAGTATCCAGCTGCATAAACGACCGTATAAAGCAAAACAGTCACAGTTAAGTAGAACTACGGCGCGGTGCCACAGCTGCTGCCGATGCGGAGATTTCAAACAATCTGATGTTTTTTTTTTTATTTGAAAAACCTAATTCATGTTTTTTTGATAACGTATCACTACTCTGACCGAAACTAACCCATCAAGTCGAAGGCGAGAGTTTTGTGGTGTTCAATTGAGAAGCTCGCGGAGCCTCATGCATCTATATATTTCCTATAATTATGTAGCATAAAACTCTAGATCAAGATATCGTTCTTAGGTTTACCAAATGGTTCGGTTCAAGCAGAGAGCCGTGCGTGTCTTCTGTGATGGTCTCATGCAAAGCGATATTTTGGCAGGAAGGGTCTGAAGCTGTAAATCGAGGACGTCAACTTTCGTACGGAACAACACTTGGCAAAGATGAGCTTTCTTAAAATTGAATTGTGCGTATGGAATCCTTGGAAGGAATCCTTCAAATGTGTTCAGAAGAAAGGATTTCTATGAACCAGATGTCGTATCAGTGCTCGAACCTCTTTCCTGGATCCGTATCTGTAACGAAAATTTTCTTTTTCTTGACTACTAACGTCAAATTCGTTGTTATCCCCAAACGTCAAGCCATTTACAAAAGCTATTCGATAACAGTAACAATAATAGTGATTATTGCCCTCAATAATCTATGCCATCAGGCCCAGTTACAGCCGCCGACACGTCGATTGTTAGTTGATCAAGAATGTTTAGATTATAAGTGTATTACCAAGACAAACTTTACAATATATATTTCTCACAGACTTTACTGATGTTGCGCGCCATTATTGCAACGGTGCCTATTCATTCGTAAACTCTACGTCTACTTAAACGTACGGGTTTCGTTTCATCAGCAGGCCTGTAATTTGGATGCATATAAGGCCAGACGGTCGTAGATATTCCAAGCAAACTTATTACGTGCTTGTAAGGAAATTTCCTTAAACTTCCTTCTGACGATTTATCACAGATACAATACAGCCCTGCAAGATAAAAAATTTTCATTGTAAAAACGCTTGCTGTACTTTACCGAACTATCTGTTCGGCGTAATTATCAGCTAGGAGTTTACGTTTTTGACTCCACATCGTTAGACGCCCTCACGATAATGCGACAGAACCGTGCACTTATCGTCGTAATTGTATCTCCAGTTTAGTTCCTGCAGATTGCTCATATCGAGGTTCCCGCCTTGATAGGTCCTCGAAACAATGTTAAAAGGCTGTGTCAAATTCAGCTATCGAATGCGCTTCTTCATCTTTAAAGCGACAGGTAATAATTTACAGAAATTGGACAATTTAGATGTTATAAGCTGGTTTCGAGCCTATTTATAATAACAAAACTGTGAGCGCCTAATTTCGAATCTGCATTTTCAGTTTAAGCGTTTGTTGTCAATCAGTACCCATAGGGGGCGCTACCGCGTGTGAAGCTCCAACAAACTCCAGCGTTCGTCAGATGGCTTGTCGTACCCTGTTGCGTCGGTAAACAACATCCAGTAGTTTCGAATGGCTCCGAACGTTTCTGTCGGGATTAACAGTATGTATAGAAAAAAGAAACACCTGTACAAAATATTGGCAATTTAACTATAATTTATAATGCCCAACGCGATCGCTTCAACTCTGCTGGTCGAATACAATTCCGTCCTATGAATTAGCCGTAACTGCTCAAACAAGAATATTTCAAACAGAAAATGCTCGATTTGAGAACGGAACTATTCAGCAGCTGTTCCGCTGATACATTCGACGAAGACAGGTAGGCTAGTTTAGACAATAATTAAGTCTTATAGACTTACAGAGCTAAAATACAACGCAAGGAAATCGAGTGTATAACATACTCTATTATAATAATATATGGATATATAACAAAACATTACACTGTTACGCATATTCGGATGTGCATAATATTTGGTTTTTCTTTTCATTCATTAGCGCTCAGTGTTAACGAATGTTCGCCTAGTTGGTCGCGGAAAATAAAAATTCAGCGCGTAAATTTTCATAAGAATTTCAAGAGGAAGAAGAAGAAGAAGAAGAAGAAAAAATTTCACTACGAAATTTTTTTTATCTACGCATCAACTTGCAACTAGAAAGAATACCGTATTTTTTAAGCACACGTACTTTCCGCTATTAACAAAATTAAGTATGAGCATTTTCTCTACGTACATAATTTTATTGACGCCGTTATTGGTAGCCTTTTTTTTTTAATTTCTATGAGACACTGCAGATTTCTTAAAATAGTCGATCAAATAAAATAGCGGCTAATATTCAAGCGTAAGAAAAAACAAGGAAAATCTAATTCTGATCACTGGGACGACATTGTACGCTAAGTCAGCGCCTCATCGTCGTATCAGGTACGTACAATACCTACAGCCCTAGTTCATCGCTGATTCGCTACCCGCACAAGTACCTATACAACTTGTGGAAATGAGCACAGACTATTTCATCGAATCCTATATAGAAAAATCCATAGACTCGAATGTCCCGTACATTAAATAAAAATGAAACGAAAAAACACAAGGAATTGATACAAATTTTTTACATTTTAATCACCAGAGTGTGCATAGTCACTAGGCCTCATGAGCCTCCACCAAAAATGCAAAAAGAGAGAGAGCTGATCAGAAAGTAAAATCAGTCTTATGTATTGCTTTGTACGTGTCGAAATGAGAAAGCCTAAAAACAAACAATTGAAACAGACAATACGACAAGGGATAATTATAATATATACACGCTCTAAGCTAACCAACAGGGGTTGTATCCAAATGACTTAGAGGAGTTTCTTCGTTATGGCATCAGAATCGAGACCGCCTTAGATCGTTTGATGCAATATACTTTTTCTCAATACAATTGAAGCAATGCTTAACTGTCGCATCCCATGTAAAAGTCGAGTCATATAAACGAAACTAGTCCGAAACTGAGATCAGGGGTTTCTCGTTCGCGAACTCTCGGCTCCGGCACTGAGAGACTTTTAATCCTTTCCAAAACACGGTTCAAAGAATACTGCTCGGGGCTAAAAATTGAATGTTTTGCATTATCTGATAACATAGCATGAAAAATCTAAAACAGTCTCTAAGTCCGAAAACTGCCCTCGGTAGGCTGACGAGGTACACACGCTGAAGCCTCGAACCTTGACAATACGGTGAAGTTCCTCGCGAGTCTTTGTCTGAAAATTAATGTCGTTCCCTTGCCTTTGAATGCCTTCACTTGTGTTCTCACTCTCACCCCATCAAACGAGAACTGATGAACCTATCGTAATGGGTTTATCATATAAAACGTAGATGCAGCTCCTTCATGCCATAATCACTCTGCTCAGGTATACCAGACACAGCCGAGTGGCGATCAAGCACGATATGTAGTAAGTAAAATCATCTTTTATTGTACACTATATTGTTCTTTCTAATCTTCTACGTACGCAAACTTAAACACGTTTGATTGGCACTAGTCTGCCAGTCGCCTATTTGTGCAATAGCTTTGGCCGAATAGTCGTTACTAGCATTAAGAAGCTACTCTTTTGTCTAATATAGTAATCAATATTTCCGTTGGAGCAGTCATCGATTTGTTTGTTTCATCTATTAGGATTTCATTTGCCATTTGGCAGTGAGAGCCGCATTGTTACCACCGCAGCCTACAAATTTACACGTATTGCGGTAGGTCAAATGTGGGGGGCCGTAGGAGCTGCGCGATCAGCTCAAGGACTGACGTCGGAGGTCACCTTTTTACCAACTTTGGGAAGGTTAACCCCCGACTTCAAGCTTCAGTTCCAACCCGGGGCCAAATTTGCCATTAGCTTGTGATCCAGCAGCTCCTAACATTTTTTGCAATCAGTATGTCTCGTTGAGGCGTGGAATTATCTCTGTAGCGGTTTTAGAACGCGTTCTTTTAGCAGAATCGCGAAGGTTGATGACCGGACGGAGTTCGTAGATCCAACGGATTATGTTTTGTTTAGCGGTACGGCGTATAAAAGTTCCGTTGCAATTTCAAGCAAGCTCTATGTAAAGAGTGACAGTTGTATTAAGATTAGATATTTAGTGATATCATGGTCATGACGGGCGTAAGCCGTATACAATACACATGCATTCTTTGTCTGGACGGTAACGTCTGTTTTTTCAACTTAGCGTCCGGAAAAAAGTCATCCTCTAACTAAGGTTTATTCACGAGGTAAACCATGGATCCGTTCCTAATATATTATATATTAAACTTGAAGTTACCGACTTTATCGATTTTAACATCTTGTATAATATTATACATTTATATAGGTTTAATTATTTTTTTGAAAAATATTTTCTCTTAAAAATTCAGCGAAACCATTACAGCGATTATGTAGTACACGACAATGGTTCTGTAAATAGGACGAGCTTGATGCCACTTTGCCTAAAAGATTATTTCGCTCATTATTATTATCTTAGTTACTATGTATCTACCGAGGTAATAACGACAATGGACTTTGGCGAACTCTGTCTGACGTCTGATTACAGTACCTGACCCATAATATTTTGGCCGGCTAATGGACACAGTTTTGCATAGGATTAAGCGAACATTTGGGTTAGTTCTAGAGTGAATGATATGAGACGTATTTTCGAATAGCGGCTTAAACAGTAACGCAACAAATCATCGAAGCTGAAATCCAATACAGAGCCTTGTTTGGGGCGATATCGAATTTGTACGTTAAAGTACTATCAGACCCTAAAATGCCCAGGCTAGATATGATCCCGTGTACTACCAGCAGCTTCACCTGTGCGCAAATGTTCCTCAAAACATTGTTGTAACCATACATTTTGCGTACATTATGTATTACCTATGGATGAAGCCCATGCTTAAGTTGGTAGTTGTGGCGGCTTTAAAAAGGGGTTTTGGAGTCGCCAAAAGGCTGACAATGAAGTCGAAACATCTCTAAGTAGCTAATATCATATAGAATAGCAAAGTGTTTTCAAGTAGGCAAAATAACGCTCTTCGTGAATACGTCCATTACCAATTAAATCACGACTTGGTATATATATATATATTCTTGTCAAGACTATTGTTATAAGTATACGCCTCGTTCATGGGACAAATGCCGTTTCCCCTTGAAAGGTTCATATGATATGTCAGCAGTAATATACAGGTCATACATTTTGTATTGATCATCTAGCTTGACTAGTCTAGGTTATTGTACATTTGGTACAAAAATAACATCGGTATAGTTCCTAACAACATTGAATGAACCTGAATCATCAGCTAACAATGGCGGAGGCAGAACGCTAAACAAATTCAACAGAAGCGGCATCAAAGCTTCGACGCTTTTCTTCGATGCGAAAAGAAGCAAGACTTTTGCGTAGGCAATATAATTGACATAATACGGCGACAAATTTGAAGGCTCTCTGTACTTCCCCGAGTCGTCGCCTACTGACAACGGCTACCCATGACGAAAATCCAACGTTAGTAAACCAAGCATTTATTCAAGCGGACATCTACATACGTATTTTCTAAATAGCCAAATGTTCCCGGGAAAGAGTATCTCGTTCACGCCGCATGAAGCGGTGGTTAGCTTCGGTACGCTCGTTTGTTGTCTTCGAGGGTGTCGTTAAAGATGAACTCACCGCATAAAAATCACTGTCAAGCCGTCTAGTTTCTTTGGTTAGCCAAAAATAAGCTCACGCAAGTATCTTTGCCATAGCAACAACACGCTGTCGTGGAGTGGCTACCTAGCAAGAAACTAAACAACATACATGGAAACTTTTTGCTCCAATAGATACTGGTGGTCTCGGCAGAAACCTGGTCAATCTTCAAGCGCAGTTTTATTTATCGGCCCAAATAACGCTGGCTTGCTCCGGTGATATTGTTTTTACATAAAGGTAAATCAGTCAAAACTGGTAATAATAAACTGCCATAACTTTGAACTTATTTCGGTGGTTACGCCGTTGTTGGTTACCTGGATACATGAACCATTCCCGTCTTCTCCGTAGCTATATCGAATGGCGTGGCTTGTCTATAGGACGTTTCTGTTAGTTCTTCTCGGTCGATATCTGTAACAGTTCACAAGAAAATAACCCTTGTTCTAACCCGGAGTTGCAGTATAGGTCCGTGGGTTAGACAACATTAAATAGCCTTCTATACCATATTCTACTGTCAAATATACAATACATATGCGATTGTATTGTTATTCATTCAGCTGCCTAGATGGACTCCATTGCACTTAGTCGTTACTACCCTTTAGAAGTTTGTTTTTGGTCTGGATTTGGCAGATTAAAGTTACAGTAACCATCACAGCCTTATCTGAAACCAGCAAAAAGACCACGCGCTCGATTTTGGCATGTCACCAAGCCAAAAATACGTAGCACTCAATTAGAATTAACTGAACACGCCCATCTCAGATTCATATTTCATGTCAGTGCCTATATTATAGTTCCACGAGTACTAAAAAAAAACTCTGTAATTCTCTCTCTAAAAATTCCTAATATTTGTTGATCATCTTTAATTTAGCCAAGATCTATTATCTTTTACATCTGTTTAGTGGGTGCAGATAACACGGGTCCTGTATAGCTGCTTTAGATTTTTAACAAAAAAGTCTTTTAAATTAATATTCTTTCATGCAAAATTTAATTGTACCTAAGATTCATTCATTAGCGGTGATTGCAAATAAACATTTTTGAAGGCGGGTCGATGCAAAGTTGAGAGGTTCTGGCGCCACTTGACAACGAGGGCAGACATTTTCCGACAAGGGACATTTAGAACGAACGGGAACAAAAAAAAAAAAAAAAAAACGGCGTCTCAGGCAATATATTAAACGATATGAACATACTAACATGTTGATAACCGGTTTCGAAAGTAAGTACTCATTCGATATGCTTGAATAATATGTGTTACAATCTTAGCTTCGAACAAGCGACACTTAATTGTACGTTGTTCCACTGTTTTAAATCTACACCGACCGCTACCAATTTCGAATCTTAAGATGCTGAAGACGCACCTTCATGCAGCTATTACCTGCCAAAGAACGTGTAAAGGTTCAACTTGAAGTGGACGACCACTTCGGAAGTCACTGACTTCCGAGCTGGATTTATGATAAACAGAAATGAGAAGCTTTGTTTGTTGTTGGTTTCATTCAGTCGAGTCAGGGTCCTCTTACTCCTGGCGAAGGTAGAATTTCGATTTCAATGAGAAGAAACAGGACTTCTGCATCGCTCAGAGTCGTTTGGTACACCAAAGTTTAAGGACGCGACCACGAACAAAGTTCATACAACATGAATACGACCTATTATGAGATTCTTGTTGCCTTTACTTTTAAAGACTTACGTGTTTCACGCTATAATGCAACACTTCGTGCACCTTGCGCCTTTTTTTTTCTTTTTCACCTTCCTTGGATGCACTGGGGGCGAAGACTCACCGGGCGTCGACTCGGGCATAGTCACGTTTTTGGCAAAAGTCGGACAGTTTTCACCTTTTCCATGATATTCGACGCGGAATCTCGGGTTTTCCGCTGTTGCCGGTCTAATTATAACAAAGCTACAAATCAGATCTTCACCAACTCGCATAATGGCTGCCGCATTATCGAATTGATCACAATATTTAGGCGCCGAGAAAATTGTCACGCAGCGCCGACGGCCGAAAAATTCGTAACCGTCTTGAACAACTTCATGACCACGAGCCAGTAAATCGAGGTTAAACCTATCGAGGAACTCCCACAGCTGAAAAAGAGAAAATAATAAGCGACAGTTAGACATGAAAAACCTATGAAGATTCAAGGAGTAGGTTTAGATATGACAACGGGTATAGACACGCTTCGTTTGATACAGGGGAACCCAAAGCATCGCTGGATTAGAACCGGAGGTAAAACTTCCTTGCATTTCTTGTGTACAGCAAGGGCAGATCCTGTGCTATAATTAAAGCAAACAATTTTCTGGTGCTGATGTATGTACGGTACTTTGTTTGTTTAAGTCAGCGATACATTACAAGGTCCCGTTGAATAGTGCTTGTAAGGACGAATACGTGTAACAAATCACCGACCGGTGTCTTCCCGAAGTTGAAGCCAACGCCCCGGCTACTTGGGCACCAGCCATCACTATCACGGTTAGGATCGCTCCACATTAACTGACCCATGACAACGTTTTCGTTAGGCGCCTTCTGCGGCCGACTCAACTCCGCGATCTCATTAAGTGAGCTCAGGTCTTTGACGATTCCCCCGTGGCAGCAGAAGATCCGTGTGGCGATAATGGCAGCAATAGGCATATTATTGAAACAGTTATTAAATGCCTGGTACACCTCAAAACTGAATCTGTAAAAGGATAAATGGGCTAATATAGTTTTACTAGTTAGTTTTCAGACGCTTGCAATAGATCAGACGGCTCGGAGAGATCGTTGACGTCCAGGTTGTTGGATGTGTCTATAATAATCAATACCTCACACAAATCATATATCATATATCATACAAATCATATATCATATGATTTGTGTGAGGTATTGTATATATATATATATATATATATATATATATAAGTTTGAGTGTAGTAATCACAAGCAAATACAACAATTTTCATTCTTACCGAACACCGCTACTGCTGATGGTTTTATCTGGCTTGCTTACTAGGATACAATTTTTCATTCCTAACCTAACCTAAGCAATGAAGCACTGGGTGGAACGCTTAAAGGCATTAGGCAACCAAATCGTCTATCGGGTCAGGCATGCTTCATGCACTGTTCTCAGATACCTCATTGTCTGTGATAACAATCCAATATGATTA
Organism: Varroa jacobsoni; assembly: GCF_002532875.2. Taxonomy (NCBI): domain Eukaryota; kingdom Metazoa; phylum Arthropoda; class Arachnida; order Mesostigmata; family Varroidae; genus Varroa; species Varroa jacobsoni. The sequence goes on along the minus strand of NW_019213806.1, from coordinate 105,905 downwards.
ATTAGCCTGTGATGTTCTTTGTGATGTGACTTTAAGCAAAGATTAATGAATTTTCAAAATCAATCCGCGATTTCATCCTGGGCGAAGACGATTTTACTAAACCAATCAACTCACTGACCTGTTAACACATTCCGACAGAAATCCATATGTACTGTTTACCCGGGCTTCTTCGTGATTGCCTCTGAGTAAATGCACTTCCTGCGGATGGAGTATCTTGTAAATAAACAAGAGCATCAGAACTTCGATGGAGTTTTTGCCCCGGTCAACATAATCGCCCAGAAACAACACACGTGATAGAGGTGGATAACCCCCAGCATTTAACACTCGTTGAAGATCGAAGAACTGTCCTGCGATTAAGGTTGCTCTTGTAATAATTTGAATGCTCACTTCTTTCGACCAAAAAAGGTACATAAATATATGTCTCTTTGGAGTTCTGATGATTAAAAGCAGTTTATACGAAGTCGCCGTTTCGATTAAATTAACATTATTTTAAATAATACTTTGCATCTTGATTCAATTTTGATTCTTATAAAATACCACAACTATTGAGCTGAACGAAAGTGCAAAAAAATTTGCTTCTCTTCATACGAGCGTATCGCCCGCAATGATAAACACGTTTTGTCGCTGCCCTCCTCTCACCCCGCCCTTCTTCTCCCATATACAGTCTGAGTGCGGCATAGAACATCGAGCTCCCAGTTCCCCAGTGGCTTTTTCCAAGTCTACAAGAAGGAACTACGAATTTCATTTGACTCTTGAGGAATCCTGATTACGTTTCACGGAAAAAACGCAGTCGTAGGCTTTCATTCTACCCAAGTTTCAATGAAAGTATTCATCTTGCAAATCTGTTTACTTCGGTTTGCCACGGCATCACCTGGATGTCATTCTTTTTTTTGAAAAAAGATCAGCTCGTCATTTGGAGCGACGAGCTTCTAAAGCTTGTTCGAAGCACGCGTACAATACAAATAATTCTGATGATGAGAGCACTCTGGCAGTATGAAAAGTGTCACCTTCTATGATTTTTGAACGAAACTTCTGCATTCATTTTCCGTAACAGTTTAGGCTACTTGGGAAACGACGTGACCGAGCGGAGAGTGAAGCGATACTCGAAGCTATATACAGCCAGTAAGGCAAAGCTGTAAAGTTAGACGGGGGGGGGGGGGGGGTAACTAAAGCAAAAATCTTTATGCCGTGGCTGGCATCTGTAAAAGGTTAGGGGGCTAAAGAAAACGAGGCCACCTACACCTTTGAATCATCAAGCGCCTAAGACTGGGTCTGGTGGACGTACGATGGCTAGTACCATCTTGATTCTCTCGACAACAGCAATCACATAAGTAGTTCTATCAATTTGAGCACCATGTGTGTTGCTGCTACCTGGCAGCGGGCAACTTTATATGAGGGACGCGGCCCTCAGTACTTCATTTTGGGCTATACTTCCTTGGATTATGATTATCTTACTAGCCTGTGTTAAGCCCTTGGTTTGGGTGGTCTTTGTAATAACCGTCTCTAACTTCAATCCCGCGCACTCGCGCTGTAGCTCAACCTGTCCGCACGCAATGAAGACAGACTACTGTGAGTTTTGTGTTGGAATAGAAATAGATCATTCGAGCTGTAGTACACGTTGCCAAGGATTTTTGTGCGTGTGGGCCTCACAATAAATACTTTGTTCGTGGGACTTGGTCTGCAATCGAGCATTAGCCTTTACCCTCTAGCCCTTAAGAATCGCATAAGCTTTTTCTAAAAGTGGTCAAAGGTTCTCGATCCTACTTCCTACTTCGTTGCTCTTTAGGACGCATGCACAGGTGAGCCATCTTATGTTCTTTGCCAAATAGAAGCCTTCGTGAAGTTGGTACACTAGTAAGCGGAAGCGGCACGACATGCTCGTCGTGGCGGTTTTCGTTGACACATTATCGGAAAAAAAGCTGCTCTAGTGCCAGGCTGTACATTTTCATTTAACAATGCAAAGCTTCCATTAGTTGCAGGCTTAAGACTCCAAAATACGCGTTACCAGTCGCTTAACGATGCCTTTATTTATGTAGATTATGTACCAGATCATCAAGTACGGCAACGTCGTGTGTTTAGTTTTCGTTTCTAAGCAATTAAAACAAACTACAAGGCAAGAAGCCTCATCAGTTTAAAAAGGCTGACTGTTTCGAAAGACGATTGCGTGTAATGTACATACAGAATACGATTCCAGTAATAATAACTATGAAGTTCAACATCGTGTACATAGGTGTGAGTCACAGAGTAAAAGAACAGCTTATTTTTTTCCTAGAAAATGGAACTACTAACACAACAGTTAGTCGGTAAGACTAGTCAACCATGGAGCGAATTGAAAACGCCGAAGCATACCGTTGTTCCCTTTTCAGGACGTAACTGTGTTAAGTTAACGAGGACCGATACTCTTAGCTGTACAGATACCACACAAGAAAGCACGATGCACACTAACAATTCGGCCCATTTTCTAAACGAGGGTTGCCATCATGGTTTACGCCCGAAATTCCTCATCCCTCTTATCGCTAGCGACATACCGTGTGTATCACCGTAGATATTTATAGGTGGTTCGATGTACAGAAGGATTGGTTCACTAGCAAAAATCATTGAGGCCTGATCCGCGACAGATATGCATTCCTCCTCTGTGAGCGGAGACATAGGACTCTTAGTAGCCCTCATGAGAAGTAGCCGATCGCGCAAGGCTTCTAAAGGCATAGGTGGCCCCCTTTTCATGGTAGTCATAGTTGGAGGCCCCCCAGCTCGGCCTGACGGAGGGCACGACGTTGTTGTTATGCTCGAACAACTGCCGCGAACAAGAATGGAGTCCGCCGTCACAGTCATAATGTCACAATGAGCGTATATCTCAACTTTCATGCGATTTGTTGCCTGCAAAGCGCAAGCAACAGTTGTGTGAGCTTTTAATTCAACGGAAACGACAAAATCAATCAAACTAGTCGTCAAAAAAACGTCAGCTGATTGGTTTCGGCCTCCCGTATATATATAACCAGGAGCAAGCATATAGGCTCTTTTCGCCGTGCACCTCCGCTTCTTCCCGACAATGTCAGTTTCAATCTAGGCTACTAGAAATGGCCGCGAAACACAATGCAGAACAAAACACGCGCTCTTCCATATTACGTATTGCTCGGTGGAAGTCGTGTGCGTCTGATAGGCGGGCCAAGCAACGGCGTTCTCGCCACAGATCGATTTCACAACGCAATCTCGTTACGCCTAGAAATAAAGACTTTTCGCGCCAACATTGTTGTTTGCTTGCAATGGCTTCGACGAATAGCTCGACATCATTATCGTATCGGTCGGAGTTTTTACGCGTAAAGTCACCCGCTTTGCCGCTTAGGTGCTCGCACGAGACTAGGATTTAAAGAGAAAACCATAGCAGGTAATATGTTAGGCTCGAGGTATCCTACATAGGTCGATTCCGTTTCTCTGGCCATAGCGAGCGAGGTTGAGTCTAGACGCATCATACAGGCGACAGCTGGGAAAGGGATAGAGGCTTTAACGCGTCCTTGCTAGAGCTCTTGGAAGTGAAACTATTAACGTACAAAAGTTCAGCTACACTACAGGGCAACTAATATGCTTAAGTTATTTACTGGGGCTTTGACATACGGAACAGCAGACTGATGCTTTTCTATTATTTAAACGCCCGCTCGTAAACGCTTATAAAACCGATAGTGAAATGCAACCGCATAATAATTACCTCTCGACGTACAATTCAAGTGGGCCATGGTCCGAAAGCCCCGGCCTAAATAGACTAAAATGGCTTTGAACTGTCCTTAGTTTTGAATGCGGCCAGGAAAAGTCACATCTTTTAAGGATTTAACAATCTACGAAAGCTTCTAGCAGAAATGATGAATGTATAGTGCTACTTACCAAATAAGTATCATGTTGAAAGCACCTAGCCTTAATGACAAACAGCCTGCATTTTACTAGAAACAACCAAACATCAGAGTTCTAGTGGCATATTTACGATCTATCTATTGACTGTATTTCAATGAAAGATTGAAGAGCAGGTAGAGCATCGAATACCGCATCGGTGAAATACCCACTTCTAACTTGTGAGCGAAATTTCAAAGATAGATGAACTCATCGCCTAATACGCTAATATGTCCATCTTGCCACTGTCATCTACCACTTGCGGCAAAATCTTTTGAGCTATTTCGGAACACTGCGGTACCTGAGGCGATCGAGTGTGAAAGGATTTAAATAACCAACCATTATATTCGTACCATGCCACTCAGCAGCTTCCTGCACTTCTGGGCAGTTTTTTTTTTTTTTTTTTTTTTTTTTTTTTTTTTTGTAAAATTACGTACAGTATTGAATGAAAAATCTACATATACATGTACGGGTTTATCAGACAGCGTGCCGTTTTACGGTGTGTCATCCTATCAAAAATAAAATGACTTCCAATGTTGCCTCAATCCGACTCCTTACGTTCCAGTCATTTTAGGTTAGGTTGTTGTCGTAAACTATTTGATCTACGCATTTAGTGACGTATAGAAAGGAGGCGTTACTGTGGACTATAATTTCATATTGATGCCAGGACATAACGCGAAAATACAGGAAGAAGTCCTATTTACTGTTACAGATATGTCAAAATGCAATTATTGTCCGATATCAACTGTAAACAAATGACACCGATCACCCCTAAATATTCACCGCATAGATAATCTCGACTTGTTTAAAGCATACGTTTGGACAGATGCTGACCGCCAGAGGTTATCTCAAGGTCCAGCTCCGGAGAGATCCATTTCACAAGTCCCTTGGTGACAAATCTGGAAGCCTAGTAAGACTCGGCTGTCTGAATCCTTTGTTGTTCTTTCAGCTTAAGCTTTCTTATCCATCTCTCAAGATGCAAAAAATTATAGAAAAGTTTTTGTGCGAAAGAAAAGTGCGGAGTCACACTGAATGACTGATTGACCATTAGCGATTAACAGTTAATTAACCACTAATCAGTCTTGGCAAAAACTTGAAGTGACCCATAGACAGTATGCATCACTGTGCATCAGACATGTAACCTTTCTTGAAAAAGTTTTTTTTTTATGAAATTTGTCCACAAATTTTGAGGTCTGTAGATGATAAGGTCATACCATTGCCGAAAATGTAACTAGATGTTTGAAAGGGACGTCTGGTAGCAACACGCCGTCGTAACTTCTGCTTGTTTGATCTGCACTATAGCGCGTATGGCTGAGAGGCATTGCAATCTGATTTTGTTTTGTGAAACGTTCCGAATATCTCATTGTTTGGTTATAACTGAGTTATATTTTTATAGATTAATGCTCAAACAGGGCTAGGTATGAACAAATCGCGCGACTAATTAGTAAAGTCCATTTAAAAACAAGCAACTTATGCCCGAATCAATTGCGACACATCGTGCCTATTACCATACATGTTTATCGATGTACGGGCATGTCGGCTTGATGACGAAAGCCAAAAAGGCCTGGTTCGCGCCGGGTACGCATTCCTTCTTCGTAAGTGAAAACTTATTGAACCTTTAGTAGCCTGCATGACCACTAGCCGATTTCGCAAAGCTTCGTAAAAGTGGGGTGGTGACTTTTAGCTTCTACCCACAACTGAAGGCCTAGCTTACAACTTCACGAAACAACAATGAGCTTGCCAGGCTCGACGTCTTCGAAGACGTTGATGTTAACTTCTGCTTGCTTCGAATCAGCAACAGCGTCCATTGGTTATAATGAGCAGGTACCACACTATCGAATGATTTGTTGATATTATACATGGGCTGTAGCAGAGCAACTAGTTTAACGGAAAATGAAACATCGAGTTATTGGAGTAAGTTGAAGTTCTGTTACTAATTGTAGTAAAAAAAAAACGTGTGCTTGGTCAGTTTTCGTCTCCCGCATCGAACAATTAAGGCCATCATGTGAGCAATATCTGCAGTTCACCACTATTTTCCGGGCAGTATAGGTTACAAAACGATATCGTAGAATTTCCGCGTGACGCAAAACTCCGACGGCTCGCGAAAACACCAATTTGAATTTCGTAAGCATTTCCTTTGCTGTCCTTCTTTTTCTATGGTCTAATAGTACTACAGGTCACTGATAAAAGCCTGTTACGTCTTGCATGTGGACTATGTAACGACTTTCCTGGCAAACATTCGATTCACAGCAAGGCTTTGTTTACATTCGGCTTGTTCACTTGTACTGGTGTGGAAGACTCGAACTTTGTATGAGGCAAGACGCGGTCCAGGTTCGATTCTGGGCGTAGACATACTTCTTTTGTGCTGGTCAACTGCCATATCGGACGTGGAACTCGAGACGTTTCCTTATTTAGAAGAAGGTCAGTGCAGCATCTCCCTTTGTGCGCGCAAATTTCACTGCTATGTGTAAGCATGAAACACATCTTTTACTATGCGCTAAAAACTATGCACTGGACAATGACACATGTATTTGAAGTTTTAACATAGACTACACAAAACGATGCCGTCATGATGGCCACAAAATCTATCGTTCATCTCAAAGATTCTTAGTCGGCATTGATTTACATTCCTTGCTCTTAAGTAGCCTTCGATTCAGCATCTGCTGAAAAAGGCTTTTTGGAGGATTCTAAAGGCTCGTATCGAGCCAGTTAGGAATTTAGCAGATCGCATCGGGTTCGTCCATGGACAAAACCCTTTGATCAGGTATTCCAGCTAACGTCACTAATGTAAACTCGCACGTAAAGTCCTGTGAAAAAGCGATCACGTAGAAGTAATTCATTTTGTAATCGCATCGACATAAATATCCAGATATACGCTTCATATGAAGTAGAGAGGAATGCTATGGGCAATGAGGACCAAAACGGGCTGAAATGTTTGCTACGCTATCGACTTTGTTCCGCACAAAACACGATCCTATTTGTAATTCTCCGGTAAAAACGCCTTGCCTAAACACACGTGCGGCCTTCGTGAATTTTATGAGACTCGAACACAGCTTAACTAGACAAAAGCTGAAATATTCTCACATCCCTGTCTTCATGTATTTATGAGTAGTTTCGTTAAGACATTTTTGAAAAATCGGCTTAATCCGTACCTAAGCAGTTCTTTATGACCGCAAAATAATCAGTCAGATAAATCATAGAAAAACTTGGTGGATTTTATTCGTTATATAGAATTGATGTTTTTCCAGTCGGTGCAGCAAGAAAGCTATATTGTCTTACACGTTTTATCCACTTATATACTTATCAGTAGTATTGGTACAAGGTAATAAAGCCGCGTAATTTATTTATTCCACTTCACGCACAGGGTTGTTTGTTGGTAATATTCGTTTTATTACTGTTATTATTAATTGTAGCTAGTGCTTTTTGTGTATGGAGTCCTACAGAAAACGATTACCACATCGTTCTAAAGACGTATCTTTTATATAGCAGATAATACAAAACGGTCTTTTGTCCGGTCGTTTGTTTTTTTTTTGTTAATATGTTTTTAATTTGACAATTTATTGGAATTTTCATTTTCACTTTAGTTTACAGCCTTTTTGTTAGCACCCTGTCTCGATCGCCTTATCTTGTTTGTACTTCGTCTTTTTTTGTATTGCAGCTAAATTTTTCGGAACTCGGTAACTATTTTGCTGTCTTTTTCGAATTGTCATCTTCATCTTCATCTTCATCTTCACGATCGTTATTATATTAAAATATATGCGTATATATGATCACAACACAAAAACGACACGCACTCATACAGCAGCGTACGCCACGTTAAGGGCACACTTCATACCTTCACTCGCATGTGTATATGCATCAACTATTTTATGGATTAATATTAGATGTAGCTTTTACTATCATAATGTATATATATAAATATGTATATTTTTCCATTGACCTTTTGATGTTGTCTATCATTATTGATGTTATGGCTGTATCCCCATAACACTGTCCAATTGCTAACGATATAGCTGCGGTCACAAGAGCGAACACAGTCAATTATCTAAGAAAGTAGATTGGTTCAATAGAGGGTCATTAGTATGAAAATGCTTAAAAAAAACTAAAAGTTCTCAAAAAACCCACCAAAAGCGGAAGGAAACCGGCTTAATGGTGTACTCCTGCTAAGATCGAGAAGTACACGACTTCCGTAAAAAAGCTGCAAAAGTTTTTTTTTTTCGAGGTCGCAGATTTTAGCTTTCGAAAGAGGCCAGTCGTGTTGCTAGACGTTTCAGCACAATACAAGGACACTGCCTATTTCCTAGTTCAATCGAACTTCAAAAAGGTATGTGTACGAAACGATTTATTTTGAAGGGTGTTGTATGGAAAAAGAGTTTTGGTGAAGTTGATGCTGTGAAATAAGAAATCGAACGGAACATTCTAAGACCCTGCTACGTTTGCGGTGTTGTCCAACTGCATTTGCGTAGTCGTCTCTATCTGGTCAACTAGGGTGTCGTTGAGTAGCTCCCGGCGTTTGGCCTCGAGGGCCGGCAGACCCAGCACTAGCGAGACGATGATTGCGCCTAACGCAATTCCCATTACAACCGCTACAATTACGCAATCCCTACAAGTTAGGTAAAACCTGAGAACGAGAAAGCGACAATCAAACGTTATTAATAAATTATGATGTGTCAGCTAGTGGAGACAAACGTAGAAGATAAATAAAAAACAATTGAAATATATGCAGTATACATATACATACAGAATGGGGCAAAGATCACTTGGCAGATGTATGGTAGACATATACGATATACATACATACATATATATATACTACAGGTGCAGAATGAAGACCTTTAAACTTTCGATCTTTTTTCCCCATCCCCTATATACAATGACTACATAGAGTTATATGTACACAAGCGAACGAATCATATTTCAAATTGTTTACAGATGATGACTTTGACCTTAGTTATCCGTTATTTCAACGCTACTTTTTTTTCTATCATTTTGTTATCGTTATGGAATACTCGAAGACCGTACATCACATCAGCATCAGATCTCGTCCTTCGGCTATGGCGCGTACTCTTATACAATATACTCGCATTTTGAAATCAGCAGAATTGAGCAGTTTATCTGAGAAACATATGCCTTGAAGGAATATATTTTGTTATAGCTATCAGACAAAGGCTGGCACAGTGTCCCCCATTGTTTGATTCAGAAATTCTCAGCTTAATTTATCGGAAGCTTATTCTTCAGCTGCGAATTGTTTCTTGCATTGTTATGTAGCCGGCTGAGTAATCAGGAAATTACATCCTGCCGGTCACGCTGATCATAAGCTAAACTCCTTCGTGTTACGCTGTTGCGCCCAGTGTATCCCTTACGTACATGTATGGATTTACTAAGGAAATTAAACCCTTGCCAACATAATTATCAGAAAGATTGGTAGCCTGGTCAAATTCGCTGTCATCAATCAGCTGAATTGGTGGATACGACATAAGGGGGGCTAAATGTTACACTATGTCCCGTTCTCAATCTTGTTCTATACATATGTAAATGTTTATTCAACTAT
>NW_019213806.1:54818-96375 GCF_002532875.2 Varroa jacobsoni | reverse complement strand
ATTTTCATCTGGCCACTACAGGGTCTTTGTGGGGCGCTTTGGCACAATCTTCTCATCACGTTGTCCACGACAATATCACAGTGAGCCCCCTGATCACTTGATACGAAAAAGATAGCTAACAACTAATCAAGTTCTATATCTATAATCTTATATATATATATATATATATAAAATTAACATATTTAGCTCAAAATTAGCTTGTGATGCCGTTAAAGTTCCTTCAGTATTATAGAGGGGGACTTGGATGGGGTTGATACAGAGATCTAAAAAATTGTTGTGTTATAGTAATATATCATAATTACTTGTGAGAAATTCGTCTTCCTGAATTAGTGGGGGATAGTTGAAAGCGTCAATAGCAAAACAGGTTCCATTAAACTTGAATAAGTGACTACTTGTTGAGCACAGCCTGCAATGTGCTTGTTAATGTCGTAGCCAAAATGACATCATACAAGATACAATTTTGCGTCTATAGTGTTAACAATATAACAGTTAGATGATCGGCGACAATTAATTTACTTGAAATATTCATATTTATCGATATACCTAAAAAGGACGTAGTTGCGATGTTTCGTAGGTAAAACCAGTAGTCGACTATGAAAATGGTCGGAAGGAACATATGAAGAACTCACGAAGGTTGTCCAACGCTGTACACTCGAGACTCATCTCTCACGGTTCCGTATCCATGCGAAAGACTCGATTCAGGCCTGTGCCTCACGCGGCCGGCTACCAAGTAGGACTTCTCTGAGACCTTTGCCATTACGCTTAATTAAAAGGTGCTTATCAGGCCAAAAGACGCGACTGATCGCGCAACGAACCTCGACTACGCGGAGCGGTCTAGCTACACCCCTACAGTGTAGCTATCTTTGTCGAAACCAATCGGAGTTCTGAGCTGTCTCTTTTTTTTTTTACTTTGCAATTAAAGCACTTAACTTTCACCAACACATTCTTGGGCAATTGAGTTTTAGATATAGATCACAGGTACTTTCTTTTTTACCAATACGTATTACTGATAGTAAAGATAAGACAATCTACTTGAACCACAACGATTCGCTGTTACCTTCCGCTTGTCACCCGCTGTGCGTCGTATAGATGCAATCAGTACGGGCACATTGACAATTAAGGGTGTCATGTCCCAATAAGTCCGTCCAATTCTTTAGCGTTCACTACAGTGAAGCCCAATCAATAGAGCGCTGCTGTCGTTAGCATTTTTTGCTAACAAACTAGTAAATGTATGTCCTATGGCCGAGGGTAAGAGAGTCCACACAGGGACGTAGCGGCGCGGCTTACCGAGGGATTATTTTCATCGAAATACGAACGTCACAGTGACATGGTACAAAGCATCACCACGGCGGCTCCAGTTAAGCTAGCTCACCAAAGACTTTCCTAAAACTCATGTTGTTATGGCACACATACGAATTCTAATTATCTAGTGAACACAACGAATTTACGTCAATTTAGTTAGAAGTCTTATTTAGGGCTCATTGTTTGGGGTCAGTTTCGCCTAGTGCAAAGGTCTAATGAATGAGCCTATTTGTTCAATTAAATCATTTCCGCTCAATTCGGAGTATACTGTTACAATAAGCAGACGATTAGTTCAATATCAACATAAAATGGTACTGCAGTATATATTTAATAATTGGGATTAAAAAAAGCCGGAGCTGTCCCTCGAGAAGGTTGTATGATATGAATAGAAGTGTATTTTCGAAATCTGGGAAATGCACTTCATTGTAAAAAATAAATAACGCCACGGTCTATCATTAAATTTCTCATGTCTTTTTCGTTCTGCCTCAGATTAATGGATGCCTGACTGAGAACTAAAATAAGCCGCGTTTTCTGGGATCGCTATTACTGAATCATATCGACGACCTTCCGCCTCGGGGGACCATTAGACATAGAATAAATTACCATAGACAGACCTGATCTAAAGCAATCCGGATAAGCATTTTGTGGGTGCTCGCTTACCCGGAGTTGCTCAGCAGGCTGCGGTAAATGTCACCTAGGATAAACCTTTTTCGCCTTGTTATTTGATTGAAACACAATTGTAGATGTTTCTTTGTGTAGTTGCCCTTTTATATCAATACGAAATTAGATAGATCACCGCGAAACAATACGAATGTTTCTGGCATTTCTGATTTGGCCTCTCTCTGCGCTTAAATCTACTGTTATTTGCCGCGGTGGCTTTTACGACCAAGTCCCCGGCAGTCAAGACGGACTAATGGTAAATGCGTTGAATGCATTTCCTCGATCGAGTAGTTTGATGGCACCCTTTTATAGCCATGCCACCTTCAAACTGGTCAAGGCAGGATATATGATTATAGTTATTATTATTATTATTATTCTGCTTCTTCAATTTTGAGCAATAGTATCGTCATTCTGATAACGCGACAATTCACGACGATATTCTGCAGACGGGTAGGAGCGCTGGCTCCGTCAGAAATTTCCGGCGGCCAAAATGAAAATATCTTAGTGAATAAAGCCTTGCATTATTGAAGTGACAGACAGAAAACCGCAATCGTTCGGGTAGGAAGAATCGATCAAACTGAAACTTGGCGACATTATGGAATTCCCTCTCATCATATATGCTTATAAGGCGTATAAATATCTTCTTTGTTTCTAATAAACAAATACTGAACTATAGCGTACATCCGTGCTTACGACTGTATACAAACCCGTGCCAGAATCTCAACTGAACTCGAATAGAATGCGAAATCGAATCGGGCCGGATCAGGAACTGCGTACCCTGATTCATTTAAGTGTGAGCAAGCAATGCACAGCTTACGTAACGTAACGAGCACAGGGAGTCAATTTGTATGACGAAGAGAAGAAGCATGCGCGGCAAATCCTTAACGCATTGTTAGCACAAACACGACTTGGTTCTGGCAGGCACCATTGCGTGGGATCTTAGGCTAAGAAAGATGCATACTCCAGAACGATCCTATGGAAGGAACGAATTGGTGAATTGTGGTCTTAACAATAATAGGTCTAGCCGGTGGGATTAAGCCTCACACTCGACCCGCATAAAAGGGACACTGTGCTCTAATAGAGCTAATCCTATGTAAACTATATTATTCAAGCCTTCAACAAAAAAAGATTCAACCAACATAATCTAACTAGGCTACAGCAGTTGACATTGTATGCACTCCACGGCGTCCAGTACTCGTTGCATTTATCTAGAGTCCTAACAACTTTATACAGCATTAGTAATGATTTCTACCACATGTCCCTGTATAGATCGTCTGTCGGGACGCCTCTTTCCGAGCAAACGCTGGAGTACTGCTCCGCACCATGTACCCTACCGTTAATCGCTCTCAGCATCAACTGAAGGGGGCGATTTCCAGCGCCTTGCTTTGTACACCACGCTGCCTATGAAACACAGCCATGGAGGCAAAAAAAAAAAGCGAATACTCACAAAGGAAAGCATTAATAATAATAAAAGCTAATATAATAATAATAAATAATCAGAGCAAACATAAATTCGACAAAGCAGTTCAATTTGATGAGGTAATCAAGTCGCTTTTTCGAAGAACTCGAATGGTTATTGAAGTTAGTTTCTGCTATGATCCGAAGCGAAGTCTAAATGGTAAGGACAGCCTAATGGATCCGTACGTAACGTTGCAAGCAGTCGTAAGTGCTAACACACCCTGAATCGCTCACGAGAACCGACCTCGAAATTGAATGTTTGGAATCAATCAACGGTGACGGGATATACGATATAATGAAATGGATAGGTGCGACATATGCATTTATTAGAAAAGTAACCTTGCCTACAACTGACGAGCGAGAAGACATTGGCTCAGGCTTCATGATAATGACAATTATCTCTTGTATTAGATTGCTATAGACATTAAGTATGCCACGGGTACGTTCTTGGCTTGACACTCCATAGCATTTCTGAACTCGTCGAACATCTTTTCGATCAGACGATTGGATGTTCTGGAAGACCAGTAAACAATCACTACATTATTATTTGTGCCTTATATATTATCATTATGTATACATGCTTACATAGTGGATTTGTGGTTATAATAGAATAAGCGACTGAACAGTAGCAACGTCGATTGGGAGCATATCGGCAGAGGAATTGTGGATAGATAATATCGGATGAAGGCCACGGGATATTTTACTATTTCAAGTGGCTCTGAAGTTTTGCTTGTTTGTGAAAGGATCAAAAGTTTACCTATATTAACAAGCCTATAAATGTATATCGATACTTTAGTTGCAGCTGGATCTGTAATAGTACTCAGGGCTGATGGCAGTCGAAGGACATCGTTGAAGTTTCAAATAGTGCTTCCAGCTATTCACCTAGAAACGGGACACGCCCCAGCAGGGGCGCAGGGGAGGATTTTAAATCTGAGCAGGAGCAATCACAGCGAAAGTAACAAACGAGATTGATGATTTTTTTTTTTTTATATAATTTACAGCTTTCAGTTCTTTTGGAATGCATCGAACGCAATCATATACTTGCATCGTTTTACATTTGTTCCAACGCTAAAAAAGAAGTTGTTGTTGCGCGTGCGGTGCGATCTTTAAAAAATAAGAGATGGTTGGAAACTCTACCTTCCTACTACTTCATCCGCTCAACGGTTAACACTTGATTAATATAAAACGAGACATTGAAAAAGGGAAGCCATAAACAAATGGCCACTGCCAACTCACCAACCTAAGAATCCCCACACGAAAAAAAGCAGTCCTTTGATTCGGGTGGCAGGTAAATTGTAACAAATCGAATGTGTTTACTATTAGCGCACACACAATAAGTATATTTTGTAAAAAAAATACCGTTGTTTATATCTGTGAGATCCTTCTGCCTGGGAGAAGTCGATAGGCTAGTTTGACGCGTTTTGCCAACGCAAGCGCCTTGATACGAAATTTACGTCACCACATAACATCTAAATATGACGGATAGTATTGAACTGGTCGAAGAAAACCTGTCTGCAGGGCGCTAGGTCTTATCCGTTAAGCGTACGCCGTCATGCTGATTTATTTGCATGTTCTAACAACCAGCTAATCGCTTGCACGAATCTTATCGATTGGTAACCGTCTCTTTCGCCCTTCCTAACTCTTTCGAATGATCGCGTCATGAATGGCAAAAAATGATCTGAATACAGGTCAAGGTTTTTCCAATGTTATATAGTAGGCAATAAACATTCGCGCGATATCCGATACCATTGCTGTCGACCGCTTATCTGAAACGTTGCCCCTGCTGGCTCAGTTGTTTCTAGTGTGTGAGACCTGAGCGTTCAATAGACTTGACTGTGTGCTATATCGGATCTATTGTCGGTCGATCAATCTAAAAATTTCTTCGTGACAAACAATCGTTTCTTACGCAATGCTGCTCTATTATGTTTTATAGAACCATTTGTATTTACATGCGACACGTTGAAGACGCCACATGACGTTCGGACGTCGTCAGCATTATTTGACAGTGTCGAAAGGAGTATCATCTCACAAAGTAGGTCTTCGAACGAAGATTAGCTTCACCTAAAATACCAAGAAACAAAGTGGTCGGCTGGGGGCCTTGTCAATCACGCATTGGGCTTAGCGGTTTCAAGCTGATGAGACGCTGTGAGAATGAACGTCTATGCGAACGCTGGAAATACTAACAACGAACTGAGAAAAAACCTTTTTTCCACCAGCGGCTTTTGTTTTACAAAGAAATTCCCACACGGATTATTTAAATGATCTGCATTTTGGCTAGATTTTCTTTTTGCTCTGATGGGTCTGTTCTTGATGCGATTCAAACGTAAAAATTAGTCACCCAAAAACTGTTTTGTCTATTTAGCCAACGGAGGCCCTTCGGTCAAGCAAAGTGATGAGCGACATTTTAAAGACGGTTCCACTTGATTCCTGTTATTTCAGTAATTGAATAATATGGAATAGAGTATCTATGCGATGAAGTGAATGATGACCGACGCTCTTACGCAGACCTGACATGCATAATAGAATATATTGTTTTCTTTGGCCAGGTCCTCTCGTCCTTTCTTGTTATTAAATGAAAAAAAGGCTGATAGCTGTTTTTACCTGCACATAACGCATAACGTAGAGCTCGGACAAAAACGGCCCATCCAACAAACAGTACTCATTTGCTGAGAAGGCCACACACGCCTGATTCCTCCGAAGCCATCAACTAATTAACGAACTGACCGATTGGCGACCAGTCACCGAAAATACATTACTGTCTATGAAAGTTCTCTTTTTGTCTCGTTCCTTTCCACGATATTTTTTTAGATCCGAAAAGCACACAATTTATCGAGCGGTGGAGCAATCACTCCAACCATCGATAACTGATAGCATTGATACTTTTGTCGCCGCCCGACGAACGCAGAGTTTGTCACGGCCGCAGCGCTTGTTTAACCTCCCAGACAGAGACTCGAATGCTCCGAATGAAACAACGAAAAGACCGTTGTCGTGTTTGTTGTTGAGATGCACTACAGGATCCTGACAATAGCCATTGCCGCCCGCTTCTCGCGCCCCCCAACCGCCCAACGAAACAACGAATCTCGTCGGGATTATTACAACCATCAAGATCATGCTTAATATTCGCAAGGGTGATAGTAGTCAAGGCAGAACCTCTATGGCCAACATCATGTATGCCCAACCGTCCGAGACATCTATGAGATGCTTCGAGAAAGCGGTGCAGTTGACATTGTGGCATTCGTTATTTCCCGTTATTAAAGTCCATTGTTAGCGTCGTAGCAAACATAACTACAACGGAACGGGCAAAGGAATAGGAATTGCTACGACGCATGGTTATCAAAGTGTACGATCATCGTTACGACGGCAACCTTATTTTGCACAGTTTCTCTCCGATAGATGGTCGATGAGTAACACAGGCTCGACAGTAGAAAGGTGAGCAGACGCTCATGAGAACTGCGTACAATTGTTTATCACTGCCGCTGCACTATGTGTCGCTGCTACAGGCACTTTTCTTCGTCGCCTTTGAAGTCGATTTTACGTTAAAACGACTCGACTGAGTTCACAGGTCCTGCATCAACAGGTTACTGTCCTTTTTACTGCGCAGTCGAAAAAAGACATATATAAAAAGTATATATATATATATATATATATATTACTAGATTTCTCTGCTTTATTATCATAAGCGTAAATTTATGTTACTTTTCTGAGTCTGCGCTACACAAATTTTGTCATATTGACGAGTACAATCCCGGGAGGTGTACGGTTTGCTGATAACAAGGGCAACAACGAAAGCCGTCGCATCCGCTATCGAAAAGTGGCATCGAAGATGTCAAGAGTCGTTTTTCTTCTCAATGGCATAATTTTAACTATATCTACAAAAAAAGATGGTAGCTTGACGATGAGTAATAAGACAACAAACTATCAAAATTGACAGTTAGATAATGAAAGTTCGATTGTGCGGTCGGAAACTGTTTAAGACACAGAAGGGCTAATGTACCAGAACGTAGCAGTAAGAATTGCATGGAATGAAATCGAACCAGACCACGTAGAATTTAAGTTTTTTTTTTTCGTTTAATTTAAAAGCAGACCTGAAAATGATGGCAGTGGCTTTCTGGTGAGGTTTGCTTATTGATACAAGTAATGCAATGAATATACTTAAAGACATAGATGATAGCGTAGGTTACCCTCTTGTATAAAGGTTTTTTAAGAGTAAAAATAGCAATCGACGTGCGACAAGAAGGTGGTTACTGAACAGAATCCGCGACAGAACCTGTCGATAATGACAGTCCGGCTTGATAGTTCAACCTCGCACACGGTAATCGATTTATTCTATTGCCATACTTTTGTGAAGTTTATTAACTAGATCCAAATCAATCGACTGATCTATCTTTATTGCGTTTTTTGGGTTGGCTTCGAATTCAAACCCTGAACCTAGCCTTCTGCAGCATGACAGGCTGATGCCATCGACCTAGAAAACATCCTGCTTTTCGAACCAGACCCTTAACATTTCTCCTTATATGCACGAACGTATACGTAATTCGGCATAATTCTTACCGTTACGTAGCCTAATAATATTACGTTTCATCGTAATCAAGTGATCTCTTTTCTTATATTTCCCCAAAAATTTGACGGTCTACGCGAGCAGACCCGTCGTCTTCTGAAGATGCATATATCCGACACGTACATATTCACTCCTACCTGCCTTTAGAGGCAGGGTGCATAAATCTTTCTCTTTCTTACTAGTATCGCTTTATTTTCATCTCCCTTCATCTACCTGCCGCCTCCAAGCTTGTTTTTCGTACAGGAAATTCGTCGCCGACGTAGGATAGACATGCAGTGACCACGAATTTGCTTCATTTTAACTTAACGAAGTTAATTTGTTTGCCTAGTAAAAGGCAAAGTTTTGCCCCGTGCAAAAGAACGCTTCTGGTTGCGACTGCGAAGCACGCCGAAGCCGGGCAACGCTGACTGCGATCCCATGCTTTGTCATTTATACGTGTCGCTAGATGAGCTCGTCACCACCGCTTCTAAAACGATTTCTTTCCTTCGACACTCTCAGCATCAAAATTCGTCTGCTCAATACCATCAACAAGAGCGAAAGCGGCAGTGACTACTGCTGACAGCAGCTACAATAAGCAGACGTCGATTCGTTAGCTCAACCCTGAGCATAGAAAGATGTAAGCAAAAGCCAGCGAAGAACTTGACGGACTTAACGCGAAGAACGGCGAACCAGCAACAGTAATTGACGTCTGAGGAGCGACTTACTACCGCTGGTCTTCGCCTGTTGATCTATCCATCAGCAACAGCGCCCGCGTTAACACCGTCACGACCAACAACTTTCTGTTGCAAGATAGCTCTGCAAATTCTCTTGAATTTGAACGATGAATTTTGGAGAGACCCAACCAACAATGAAAGATAAATAAGCGGGACTGAGGCTTGGATCACTCTCCAACTTCCCCTAGCTTCTTCGTTCACCAACAGCCAGGGGCAGGTGAAATTGTACCGCGATAAGACCTCGCAACTTCTGGCTTGAAATGAGGTTCTCCTGCTTCACTGGTTAATTAGTCATCAGTCCCCTGGGCGTTGTCTACTCCTTAAGTAACTTCACAGTTTCAATGCTATAGTTCATCAGTGGCGGCGTCCCGAACCGTGAGTACCCAACTGAGTAACACAGGAACAGCAAAATTACTGGCCACTTGGCACAGGAATCGACTTGAAGATGTTCACCACCGACTCTTTTAGCCCCTGACGAAAGCCGACGACTGTAAAAACTACGAACAGAGTCTAGTGAAAGAAGGGAAGAACTCTAGTGAACCTCAGCGAAGCTGCAAAGCTCCGGTGATTCACGAGCTATTCACATGAAGCTATCCGATCCAACAGTTTTTTACGTCTGCATCGTATTGGTCGAGTGGCAGTTGATGCCCATATTCACTGTGGCGACGGCGGCGCAGAAGCGGACGGAGCGCTAAAGCACAAGGGGGCCTTTAGAAAATAACTAGGCCCTCACTCAGTCGCATTCGGATCTGACGTCGCCGTCGAGTTAAATTATTCCGGTTAGTTCTTTCGATGCGCCGGCTCCCGATTGTTTCCGTCGACTACTACCGTCAGCTAGGTCGGTCGCTAAACGATGGCATCTACAGAAGACGATGTCCAGATTAGAGCTTCAACAGAAGAGCATTCTAGTTTCAACGCATCATTTTACGTTGCTGCTCCCCATTCTTATTTGTGCTACCGTTTTGATGCTGTCGCATTACCGGTGTCGGGCCGCTGTGGCTCGTCGTGTGTTAGCACAAAGGAACGAAAATTACCGCCATTACGGCGATCCAGTACTCTGGCGCGCTTCGCGTTGCGGACAAATACAAGGGAGGAGAACTCCCTTAGAATTGGGTTCATTCGTTCAGAGTCCATGGAAGTTGTCGTCGTTGTCGGTAATATTGTTGTTTCTGTCATTAGCAGTCGGAATCGCTCGGAAAGCGGCTGCCAACGGATGACGTCGGTGAAGCCACTACGAATTGCAAAGGGCAACCTGGCAGTGACGATTACTCAGCTGCTACTATTGCTGGCGGAGCTGTTGTTACTCGATGTTTCCGTCACTGGCCGGGGTCCCCCCCGTCTGCAGACAATCCCCGAACCTCCCAACTTCATTTCTCTTCGACTGTGTCCCACCATGCATGGCCAGCCATTGTTGCTACAAGCTATCACTCTGACTCGACTCATTTCTCACTTCTCATAGACGATGGGATCCTACAAGAACATCAACAACAACAGAGTCAGACACCGGTGACTATTACCACTTGACGTATTAGTGGCTATGGGTACTATTAGCCATGGCTAGCTAATTTCCACTATGGCTGAGCGCCAGTTACGATTTACCGTTCGAAGCATAAGCGGCAATAAAAACAGGACAGTTACAACAGGCGAGCTGGCCGATACAAGAGGTTATTCTGATGGTATATTAATGAAACAAACCATCAACGCCACCTTTGTAACACCGTTTCCCTGAATTGGTACAATATACACCAAGCAGTATATTTACATACAAATATTATATTATAATATCATAGTATAACGAAGCTAAGTAACCCTTCGTTACAGTTTACGCATATTATTACAGCAGGTTGAATAAATGTTGTAGGTCGAAACGATCCAACCAACGCGTAAAGGCCAAAGATCTCACATTATATATATATATATATATATATACATATACATATATATAGGCGCCTGTACTATAATATTTACTGAAACGCTAGCAGACAGTCATACTGTTAAACCACCGCTGCGCATCGCACAGAGGTAAGGTACAGACTGAAGTCAGCGGAACTTAAGCCCGATTTCGGACGAAGGTTACCTATGCCAGAAGAATACGGAAAAAGTCAGAGAACGATTATTGATGATGCTAGCAACACTATCGCGGGTTGCTTTTGCTCGTGCTGTTGATGTTCCGCTTCCTTCCTCCGCTATGGGCTACTTCGATTGTTCATGAGCGCCGCGAGTACCTTTACAATCAGTGTGACGCCCGCTTACTCATACATATTTGCGTAGTCGGAAACCGACAAACAGTAGCTACCGGATACTGTTTTATCAGCAAACAACAACAGTAGCAGCATCAAAAGTACTACAATATTAAAAACGCGTAAGGGACCTTTGCCTCCCCAACAACTGACACAGTTCACTCGTCAAACGCTTCTGAGTGCAAAACAACAACGGCATAGAGCAGAATCGTGAAGAGAAATGAAGTCCCAGACAAAATGTAGGTACACGAAGATATCGCTAAGTTTTTCGTTCAGGTCGTTTGTTCCGTGTTGGAAACAGCCAGCTGGCTGATGGAATGTCTAACGGCGCCGCCAAACCTAAAATTTGAAACCTCTAGTTCAGGTCTTTCTGACCATTAAAATTATTCACTGGTAGTAAATAACAGATTCTGCGTCCAATAACAGGAGTGCCAGTAGACTTGTCAATTGGACAGAGCTTACGCCTCTGGTGCCATGCTGAGTCATTAACGGTTCAGTAAAGCTCGATAGTCCAAATAGCCCAATTATACGTACGAACAGTATCGTTATAATTAAGCGTTGCTTTAGCAGTAGAACATAACTGAGAATAGAGCAAACCACCACCGAGACAGATCAGTATTAGTGATTATACGAAAATGGCTGTTTTCAAGCGTCGCACATCAAGCTAGCGGGTGCCTATTGGTAACAGCGTATCGTTTACTCCCGTTGAGGGCGAAGCAGCAAATGATAGTTGAGGCAAGAGAGTTGTCTCTCACGTAGTAGGGGACATCTGTAATATGTCTAAAGGCTTGATTACGTAATGCTGACTGACCGCTTACAATACGATAGAAGTTTGCAAATGGCGTCAGTAAACAGCGTTAGCAGACGATTCACGCTTTGCCTTTAACTTTCGGTTTGGCGAAAGTGGAGGTCCTGTTGACACTGTGCCGGTTCCCGTGCGGGGCCTGACTCCGGTTAAAATTGACGGTGCTTTAATGAATCTGCCGCTGTCACTCAATTGATGTTTGTTTGATGCGAGACCTCGTTCAAAGAAAAGTTCGTCTGCAATCCGATCGTTTGCGTCCGATGCTACGCGTAGACCATATGAAAGCGTGCATGAGACTGACGCATACGTCTTATTCTACTCTGAATAGCTGAGTCGATCGATTGGTGTAATATGTTTGTATATTTCACGTAAGCTAGCATGCAACGCGGGTGATATGCAGGACTTTGAAAGTACCCGGCTTAGCCACAGGACAAGTAGCCATAAGCAAGCAAACTTCGTTTGCTTCGGTCAACTTTTCTGACTACATGGCGCCACGTTTAGCACTGACGTTGCTACTCCGGTTTGATTTACTTCTATTTTAATAGAAATCGGTAATCTGCACCAGTTTACAGCCAGACACTTCTGTGCTGATACCGTTTCAATGTTTTTACGTTTATTCTTATAAATTACTT
The DNA here is from genome assembly GCF_002532875.2 of Varroa jacobsoni. NCBI lineage: Eukaryota > Metazoa > Arthropoda > Arachnida > Mesostigmata > Varroidae > Varroa > Varroa jacobsoni. The sequence goes on along the minus strand of NW_019213806.1, from coordinate 84,007 downwards.
CATTACTATCATTATTTTATGGCGACTGCTGTGGAATCAACCTGGGCCTAGATTCTTTTTGTAATTCACTTACGTTATTAGGATCTCACTACATCATGGTCGTTTTGCCCTTCCTCGTAATAAAAAAATGGCGCCATGTTCCGAAACAACTGCCTGTACATAAGCACTATATTATCTAATAGATATTCAGTCCCACGGATAAGCCGATTACCGGCATCCAGACGCACCGAAAACGTTAACTTCCCCACGCATAGTCGCATGTCGCAATCTCAGGTACGTCTCGTTCCTGTTCGTCATTCCTCTATGTCATTGTACGGTGTTTGGGTAGGCCAGTAACGTGTGAGTCAAGGAGCGATGGCGAGCGACTTATCTGGCGTGACGATACTAGCATCGGTCTTTGTTGTTGCGCGTGCCGAAGTAAAAGCCCGATCGGTCCCTGCGGGTAGACACTAACCGAAACGAATCTCTGTTTTTTTCGGCATTTCGCTACTTGTCCGTGGCAAGCTCGTAGCAATGCGAAGCTTTATGCCGAGCTAACGAAGCCGCGTCAGGCGGCCGTTGCTATCACCACCAGCATCCCGATCGGCCGACGCCTCTTCTTGTTAGTTAGCGGCTTACCCATCCGCTAGGCAAAGTATCTAAAGGGGTCTGAAGCTGTCATATTCAGGTGACCCGCTACAACACTTGGGCAGGTGATGGCCACGCATCACCTGCCGCTATTGTTACCGCTGTGTCTTCTCATAGTATTTGTATTATCTTTGTACTGCTTGAAGTTGGCCATCGTGCAGACGGCCGCCGTTAGATAATGTCTGGCTAGCATCACGCAGCGCCTTGGTGTCAACCTGTATCGTATGGCATCATTCTTGTGGTAATAGATGGTATTGTCGCGTTCGTGCTTGTACATAGTGTGGCGGTATAAATATTGTAAAGCTGCGTTTGAGGACGCCGCGTCACTAACTACTTGTGGTAGATAACAAATATAAACTGTGATAGAGGCTTCCTGTACCGATAATTAGCTCTGAAGTTCGCAGTTGAATTGCAGTAGGAATACAGCGCATCACAAGTTCGAACAATTTGAACCTGAAGACGTACGTCGTGAAAAAAATATCTGCCTAACGCAGAAATGCTTAATGGCAGTACAGAACGTGAAGTAACCTCCAACTACCCTGAAAAATCCTTGAAAAGTTAGAGCCGACGAAACACATTTGACAGTCAGAACTTTCCATTCAATGTCTATGATAGAATCAAGCGTATATTGGCTGTAGTTTTCCTATTCATTACGGCCATACAATTTCGATGTAAAGCCCTGTTGAATAAGTATGATGCGAAGTATTTAACGTATGAACTGCCCAAACAAAGCCCAATATTTTGATTTGAGAAAACTACCTTACTGGAACTGGGCCGTATTTACTGAACAAGTTAACCATTTATCGACGCCTTCTGTGTCATGTTCACATATTTACCAACGATTTGGTCAAATGCCCTTCCATTGAGCCATCATTTCATAAGAACTGCTAAATCAAACATTAGTAAATATACTTCTATGGGTACCTGCGAGCGTAACTAACAACTAGTACGAGCAAAAGCCTTTGATAGGGTCCTGATACTTAGAACATGACGAATCTAGTTACACTAAAGGTCAACCTTATATTAGGTTATTCCTATGCTCCACCTATGCTTAACTTCTTCTCAACATCCAACGATCTATAGTCGCATAAACACAAGTCAATTTCCTAGACGCAGGTGAATTTTTTTCCCTAATTAGTTTTAAATGTGTCTTGAAAAACCAATAGGCAAAGGCGGTTTGAGGTCTTAGGCAAAACTTTCCTGTGCAGCTTTGCAATTACGTTTCCTTATCGAAAAGTTACTGTCGACTGTTTACGTATCGAAAAGATGCTTCCAGGTCTCACAATTACAATGTTTCGGTGTGAACTCAATAATAACACCTTTATGACAATATTACCGCAGCTAAAAAATCCTTCATCTAAACGGGCAGCCTAGTAATGGCTAGAATAAAAAATGTACTCATAGTTATAGTGTGACACATACACAAGACCATAGTCTGGCTTACCCTCTCTGTCTTGCCAATCGAGAGTTGACATCTGTCTATTCTACTTCGCTAGGTTTGCTAAACTAAGTATACCTTCCCATCATTATTATTATTATTATATAAAACACTAATGTCAGCTCTATCTTCCGGTTGGAACCTGCGGCCTGCAAATAGAACGCCCACGCTTACGCAGCCGCAGCATCATCGTAACTGTTGTCTTCGTCTGTCTCGGTAGAGTTTACTATGAATAAATGTGACTATGGACCAACTACGCTATCGGCCGCTGTTGCTACTTTTGGGTCACCCACCCGAGCCCACCCACTCCGGCCTGAAGTAAACAGACTTCTGTAGATTCATGTGAAAATTGCGAGCATATCGTAACTAGCTAGCCTTTTGTTACTGCTGACTTTGCTACTGCACCGATCGCTAGCTGCTGCTATTGGTGATGAGAGAAGAGTTTGGCTGTTGATGAAGGCGTGATGTTGTAACTACAACTAGGCCCCACCAATAAAAGGGGTAAAGGAAAGCAGCGCGCGTCATGAGGTGGGATTCAAGCACAATAACCCTCGCTACGACAGAAAACAAGTTACGGATATAGCAGTAGTAATAAAAAAAAAAATAGTAATAATCGAGAATTTTATTTATCCCGTGGGTGACTGAACCGAGTGCCGAAGTTGTGTGGTTTATCAATTTATGCGGGAATGAGAAAAATAAGGGACAGAAGAGGGAAAAATGCCGGTTTTTTTCGTCGTTTTCTCATCGTCGTCGTCGTCGTCGTCGGCGACAGCAGCGGCGCAAGATGTTTTCTATTTGTCAGACAGCCAAAAGCGTTCTTCTGATTCGTGACCGATAATGAAAGCGTCCGTCTAGCCGTTGTGTGGAACAGATTCAACGACCGGTGGCTTCCGATGGGAACTGCGAGCCTTTGAATGTAGCTACTGCCGCTGCTACCGCTCTTTAGGCTACATGGCTATTGCTATTGTTGGCGTTGTTGTTGTTATGTAACTTTTGGAGCTGAGCTTTTGACGATGTTTGATGATTTTTTTTTTGCTAAACATAGTTGCAACTGTTAAACGGGGGAGTTTAACATTCTTGTTTTACCGCTAGAAGACAGAAAAAAGCAGATTCAATTGAACCGAAACGTTACTTCGATAACATTATGATTCTACAATCCTTGCACACGTGTGTATCTAAATACAGAGGGGCACGGAGTACACTTCCAAGCTGCCGCTGCTGCTGCTGTGCTGTAACAACAATAGTGTACACGCGCGCAAAAATCGAACTGTTTTCGTCTCTGTGATTGTGTGGGTGTCTGTGGAGGTGTGTTTGTGTGTGTGCTTGGGTTTGTGGGTGTCTGCATAAGTAGCGCTCTCACATGCCTGCAAGCAACATTTCATTGCGTACCGATACTTCGTAGCCCTATGAAGACCAAATAAGCTAGGCAATACTGTTGAATCAATGAGAAGACAAAACTGAATCATAGTTTATCTGCCGCAGGGCTCGGAATGAAAGTTGCCCGACTAAAATTGTACATAAGCTTAAAAATATGTTGAACGTAGAGGGCAGCTGTCACGATAACCTACGCTTTTTGCTTATTCAAAATACGAATCGTTGTAACAGTATTTCGCCAAATATCAAAGGAAATTCTCTGTCGCAGTGCAACACGGTAAAAATAGAAAAAAAAAATCTCGAAATCTGCAAGGCCGAAATCGGCAAGACAGATCCATCACGGCTCGTACTAGCATGGGGCCAGAACGTCGGATAAAGGAGTGGCTTCGCGCGGGTCCTTTGCGTCCTTTTTGTCCCTTTCGCTGAGAAAAACACAAAAGCCATGAAGCATAGCTGCATACAGGCGTAACACAATATAACAATGCACCATATAGTGGGAAAAAACGACACCAAATTGCACCGAGGCATCTATTTTATTTATCTTATCTTGCATAACCCACACCATAATGCGTGCACGTCCCTTACATGCACGTGTGAATGAATATCTACTTTTGAAACTCATGTCATTGCCTCACGCATACTCATTACTTTATTTCAAATACAAATAGCGTTAATTACATATAGTAGATTAAATCCATGTGTTTATCATTCTCCCCCCCCCCCCCCCACTACCACCACCACCATTAGTAGTAAACAAGTATTGCTATAATATTTAGTGTTTCGTCAATAGTGTGCATAACTAAACGTCTGTATCCAATCATAATCCGCTGTATTAATGGTTTAAACGGACGCCTACAGCAGTTGTAAGTCGTCGATCTGCAACTATAATGTATGGCTTCCCTTCAGCATTACGAATATCGCCAACAACGTTGTCATGGCCAGCAGTAGCAGCAGCCCCCCTGTTAATACATATCTATCAACGAGTGATGGAAAAAAGGCTTACTGGCATTCGACAAGTATGAGTTTTGTTTGCGGATAAGATCAGCGCAGAAATGACGCCGTGCGTCTGAAATAAATAAGAGCAGACCGCTACACAGATGACTCGTCATTTTTAGCAAAGCAATGGATAGACTGCACTCTCAAGATTCTAATAGTATGTAAAAGTAGTAGTAGTGTATATAACGAAGACTGTGAACACTCGAATGACTCTGTTCAGTTTGATGATGAGAACAACTTATTAAAAGTTCCAATTCCTTATTGTTTTTTTTTTAACTTGAATCAAAAAACTCGGTTGATATTGTCATTTTCTAATGCTAAACGTTTCTACCTATCTATCTGTACTGAATAGAACCAACACACCTAGGTAGTCAGATAAGTAAATCCGCATCCATCACCTCACATGTACTCAGATACGCATTTCGAATAAAAAAAAAATAGCGAATGTATACTTTTTCCGGCACCATATCAATTTTAGAGGCTACTTCGGCCATAGATAGACGACGTATGTGACGGCAGTCTTCCTCCAGATGTTACCCCATTTTTCGAACTTAGCGTTGGCCCTAATTCTGCTAACAGTAGTTCATTTGGCGTCAGCATGACGCGGCAATATTTTTAGACGTGTTGGCGTTACTCCTGCTGCTGCTGCTGTTGTTGTTATCATCTTCTGTGTTCGATTGGACGAAGTGTTCGTTTAATTTCGTAAAATTAAGTACGTCCACTGCGCAAGTACTCACATGTACGCCATGACTATTAACCTTATCCGATTCGAATCGGGCACTACTCGCGGTCGCCCACGATACAGCTGTCCGTACGCAAACGTTGGCTGTGCTTTTGTGTACCCATCGCAGCATCATATCAGACCTGTCGAAGTCATCTATAGCCATTCTCAATACGTGTGTCACCACTATGCCGAAGCCTGTTTGGAGATTTTAGCATAAGATGAATGTGGATCTGATACAGAGTGTCTTTCGTCGGTGCCGATGCGTGCATTGTTGGGCAGAGAGTAATACCGGTCTGGTCAGAAATGTGGGTCGTGGCTTTCCGGCACAATTATCAGTGTCAAAACATCATTCTATAATAATATAGTTATCGTTAGTATTTTAAAGATTGTCACTGGTAGACGATGATTAAAAATTGGGTACCAGCATCATAAATGGACCCAGGGAACAGACAACCATGCAGTAAAATTGAATATACTTTCGTCCTCGCGTTTCGTGAGTCGCACGAATCTTCTGTGAAGTCTATGAAGTTCAATATTTTTTAAGGCCTAAATCAATTTAGTTACTTTAGTTGATGACGGTACAGGTGCACAGCCTTGCGACGCTGGTCTTTAGAAATAATATATAATAAAAACAGCACTAGCCGAGCCATGCACTATATATAGATTACAGGAAACCAATTAGCCAAATGGTTCAATACTATGCGGATAGCACTATTATACGCATCATTTTGTAACTGGAGGAATAGCTTGTAACCCTCTGCCAGTAAGGTAATCTAGATTTCAGAAACCAGTGTATAATACAAGCAAAATCACACACCATGTATTGAACATCGCTATGGGTTTCACTGTTCCCCCTTGTGACAACAATAAATTGCAATACAATGCAGCAAAATCTATATCGAAAATGGCTAGATCGTTTGGTAACGTCCAGTTTCATTTTAATAGGGAACGCGGACGTACGTCCACCCTGTAACCGAGATCTTTACACGAGAAATTTACAGCCATTTTGTTTATGAAATAATTAGTATGCAATACAAATGAACGAATGGGCCGGCCACGTGAAACGCTTGCGATGATACATACGATGAAAGGAAAACAACATACACAGTTATTCCTTAAAAATCCACAGCAGCCTTACGAGCAGGCTGAATATACACCATCATTGTCCACTGCGTCGAATTCAAGATGCTTTGAGCTATACGTTAGTAGTTCATACTGCTTCAAACCTCTGGCGACATCTCCGAACACAAAGCGAAATTTACACCTCCTTACGTGCGTCTTAGTTTTCTAGGCAAACATGTTACCAATGCACAATCACTGAGTTTATCCAATTTTGATTTGTCAATAACCCTTTACGCAACCCAACAGTAGCCCAGCATCTTTTCGAAAGAAGGTTCGATACAGATAATACTATTCGAATTTCCAATTAGCGCCTGCAACGGAAAACGCACTCAAGCATGAGCTCTGTTCTGCCTTAACAAATAACAACGGGGCAACCCAACACTGACTGGTTATGAGGAAAAATATTACGCAAATTACAAAGCCCGATTGCTTGATGCGATGATTGAAAAGGGAACGCGGAGGTGAGTTAAAGCAACTAAATAGACGCGCTATAGTAATATCGTGGCGTTGGTCCTGCCATGCATCCCGAGTAATACGCTTATTTCGGAACTCTGCGAAGTCGTGCACACAGTCCGTCGCGTCTGGCTAAATAAGCGCCATGCTTACTCAACCACCACAAAAATAGCATCCTATTTTATGTAGTTGCTGTTGTTTGAATCTTGGTTGGTCGCGGTGCAGGAGTTTTCATTGTAACCGCTGAACCCGTGAACGAAGCGGACTCACTGGCGCATAACGCGAGACGATGACGTGAGCTGATGCCACCACCAATAACATATTACGGCACATTTTAGCAATTCTGATGTGAAATTTATATCAAGTTTCGTATGGCTATATAGCACTACTAGAAACTATTAAGAGTTTTTGATGATGACGACAACGACACATATTCGAAATGTGGTTTCTGCGTGCTAATCGCTCAGCGTTGCAGGATGGAGGTTCGTTGTCATGGCCAGCTATTAGTAAACATACTGTAGAAAAACACTATCTAGTCCTATCTAGTTCCTCTACAATTAGTGAAAATAACTACTGTTTACTGGCCTACACAGCGATGAAGATTTTTACGTTTAAAGTACCTTAGAGAGAGGGAAATTTCGAACAGTACGTAGTATACGATTAGAGGCCATGCCCGCAACACATCGTGGCGTATAGCCGGTGTTGCTGATGCAAAAGCTAAGCCAACTAAAACATCTCCCAGTATTGATTTCAACGAATCTTTCCTCTACTAAATTTACTGATAAAGTTGATTGTTGTTCCAGTAATGCCCATTGGGACAGACATAACAGGCGTCTTTGGAAAGGCGAGCGACATTTCGACGCCGAGTAACCACAAATGGCTGTGTAAAAGTCTTGAGCTGTTGCTTTTTTGCCCGACCTAATTTGTCCTATTTTTGCTACTACTGTGGTAGGTCAGAAATAGGCGGGCAGTAGCGCACTTGTGCCAAGATAAAGTAATCCAATGCCAATAGCGGGTTTGCACAGAATCTACGGTAATAATAAAAACCTGTCTACTTGATGCGTTATTATTTGAACTTATAGAAATGAAGCTGTGCCCCTCACTGGCCCGCCACGGCAAAGACCTTGTCTCTCTAAGAGCTTCCTCGGATAAAGCTAGTACACTAATGCTGCTGCCTCTGTCGAAAGTCTTCGTTACAGATGCTTCGTGTCCGTTCATAGCCACACTTGATCTGCTATTAGCTGTGCGTGACTTCGAAAACGATTCGACAAAATCAATCGCTTTTAGCTATTCTCTGCTGTAACCTTTCCGGTAAGTTTTCCTTGATTTTCCCAAGAATAAAAATCACCACGTAAATAAAGCTATGACTTACTTTTGATATCGCCGGCAGGTGTTGCCTGCCCCTTGCGTCGCTGAATCATCCGCGTTCGCATCCTTTCCATTTTGGTCGGATGTCTCAAACGTCGGAATTTGCGTGTAGTCGGCTACGTTTTCCCGTGACATTTTGACAATTTTTTAATAAACTCTTCTGTATTGCAAGCGCACCAATACAAACAAGTCTTAAGCCAGCTACGAACTTTGAAGTTAAGGTTTGTCACTGCGTACGAATTCACTTTTCTTTTGTCGACCGTGCAGTTACCAACCACAGTGAAGCTCTCGTAGTATAATATTGTATGCTGCACTCTGATTTCTTTCACTTTTTCGTACGGCTTTACAAGTCACAAGTGGTTATCGGCCGCTGGTCAGCGTAAGCTGTCACGCGAGATTGAAAGAAGTTCGCGACGAATACGAACGAAGGCAACTAATACGTCCTGAGGGATTCCGGTCGAGTCAAATTCAGCTGATGTTTGATTTCTCGAAAAGTTTGCCGAGATCGAACGGCTGTCCGCTTGTACGACAGTCGTAAATCCCTTCTTAACTTAAAGAAAAGTACACTTTTAGCTTCAGTCAACACACGAACAGTGAGCTGATGGGTGAACACTCGCGAAATGGGTTGGGCCCCAGAAGTCTGAAAGACAACCGTTCTGCTCAGGACAGTCGGATCGCTTCGGATCAGCTGAATGGGAAAGGGCTACTGTTAGTGTCTCACTCGGAAGCTAAAGGCACTAACAGACGACAGATCACAATAGCAGAAAGGCCGTTCAAGTTCGATCTGAAAAGAGGACCAGACAGTCGAAAAGAGAGGGAAAGCAGTATCAACTGTGGATTGGCGGGCAAACTGAGTTGAGAAAGTAGCGTTGACTTGAATCAAACTTGATAATTCTACTTAGACGCCAAGTCAGAATATTTCTTTGTAGCAGCATATAGCTTTCATATTCAACTATATCTATAGGTTTTTGACTGCAAATTTAATAGCCCCGTGACAGAGGCGAGGGGGCAAACAGCTTGTGATTTCTTGGAAAACGATTGGTGTTCAGTCATCGTATATATACATATACGATGACTACATATATATACATATATGTCGAAAAAAATAAGAGACTACATTACTGGTCCTCTGAGGTTATGTTGTTTTATCGTGAAAATCTTTTCTTTTATATATATATATATATATATATATATATATATATATATATAGAGTATAAGCAAGACGACACAATAGACATATCGTCATGGAAATAAGAGAGGCAATTTTTGAATTTATTAAAAGGTGTTGTACGTACCGTAAGTCACTTGTTTTCGATGCTACAATATATGGCTGCCACATTCAGGATCGTATCAGTTACGAATCCATCTTGTCTTCTAGGTATGAACAGTTAGAAATGTGACGGATTAAAGCGCGGACGAATTCTACTCTTTAGCGAAGCAGCTCACACGGACATGTTACACGTTAGATCCAAGTACACGCGCAAGCTGTCTCGTGTCGGAAACCTATTGAACGGACATTGTACCGGCATAATGAGCCGCCAAGGAACCTAGTTAGCATTTGGCCATAAAACAGGCCTATTAAGTACGAAGCAGTTATGGGAGCTGGAGGTTGTCGACACACTCGCACATACTCGTAAATTCAAACCTCTGGATAGAGCATGTTGCATGAAGCAGTAACAAGCAGAGGGTTCGTATCTGTTCGATGAAGGCGAAACTAAAACCAGCCGTTAGGTTTAAGATTACGCGCTCTTAAACGACGGTTGCATATATTCTGTCCCCATAAGCTACACTTGTTTTAAAAGTGATCATTATTATTATGTATGTATGTTTGAGTTCTGGCGCTAAAGGGAATATATATACGTTTTTTTTATCTCCATACCCAAAAATTTAGTGAACCCTAATTAAAAGGGATTATCTTGCAGATGTGGTAGAGTACAGCTTTTCATACACAAACACACGGACACATATACATTAGGATTATTATATGGTCAAACATCACAGTGTATAATTCTATATTTATCCATGGTACATCTTTATTACGTATTTTTACTATGCCAAAAGTAGTTGTCACTTTTGGCGTCCTTGTAGTCATTGCCATGCACTGGGAGTCAAGCATATAATAATTTGGAAAGGAAAATACAATTCTATCTGCAGTGCTAACAAAGTAAATAAGTTGGAATGGCACGAAGTACCCGGGGTCAGATGAATAAATGGATCTCTAAATTTACATCGTGATCCTATGGAAATTATCGGCTTCAGCCCTCACCTCTAAAGGCCTCCGCTTTTTTTAAAATCAATATTAAATTCATTTAGAATTTCGACTTTTTTTGGCGCGCTTACAATCGAGAAAGCTGTAACCGAAACCGGCTCGGAGTGAGGTAACAGCTGTTTTCCTAATTGGAACAAGAGCGTATGCTGCGTGCGCTGCTGCTGCCTGGTTATAAACCAGAAGGCATCGCGACTATGTTTGTTTTGGTCTACAGCGACCAAGAATAGGTGGCCTAATGCTTAAAAGTGTTTCTGCCGTATCCCTTATTCGACTTCATTTCAAACTTCATTTGTAGAAATGTGTGATGAATAAGTATTGAGGATCATGAGCAACTCGAATAAGCATCCAAGTAAAGCTCGACAGTCGGGAGACGATACTTATCAGATGGGGTGTCCATAATAAACAAATACTATTCTACTACATTTGTAGGTTTCGTAACACTCAAAAAGCTTTGGTGGAATTGGTTTTTGATGAAAGTAGTCTCAATAACTATATCTGTAGAGGATTGCAAAAAAAAAGGGGGAAATCAAAACTATGACATCGTTTGTGCTCCTTTCCTAAGTGATTTGCAGTTCGTGTTAAAAAAAAAAAGAAGAATTGTGTTTTAATTGCTGTTCGGCGAGCATAGGAACACTCGAAGTTTCACGTTTAGTTAGCATTTGGTGACATGTTTTGGTAATTGTTTGTTTTTGTTTTTTTATTACACAGCATTCGAAAATTGAAGAAAGAACATTTTTCAAAGTTAGAACAATGGCGTCTTCAGAATTTATCAACAAAGTGGAGGTTTTATTCGATGGATTTTCGCGAATGGAAGCCGAAGGCTCGTCTGTCATGTACGCAAACTGCAGTTGTAGCCTAGTGATTGGCGAAGACGTAAAAATTATTGTAGATACAATGACACCATGGGATGGACCACGACTCCTCAATGCGCTCGCCAAAAGAGGAATCACGCCAGACGAGGTATTTGAAGGGAACTACATTTTAGAAAAACAAATGTATTTAGTTATCACTCATATTTGTTATAATGCTTTTTTAAAAACAATTACACTGGCTTGAATGTTTTTCACCACAATCAAGTAGATTTTGTAATGTAACCTAGACGACTGTATTATATTTTCACGATAACAAAACTTTGTTGAGAGAATTATCATAAGATAAAAAATTGTGCTATATATATATATATACTGTAAACGTATCGTTGAACAAGACAACTTCGCTATTCGGATGTATCGGTATCTTTAGAGTCTATTTGAGTAGGCAATGAGATGTTAAACGTTTCAGATCACTCACGCAGTTGCAACGCACGGACACTCTGATCACATTGGTAATCTGAATCATTTTCTCAAAGCGAAACACATCATTGGAACATCGATGAATTATGGAGAGATATACTACGATGTTCTTCAAAACGGCACAAGTTTAAAGTTAGCTAGAGGTATGTAGTTATTAATAAACTGGATAACGATGACAAGATCCAAAGTAAAAGTGAGAACGAAAATGACCGTCAAAATACCACCGCAATAATAATACTTGGAAAAAAATATGGCGTCGGATCAGTATCAAAATGCGATAGATTTAGCCCGGTAGATTTAATGTTGAAAAATAAAGTATATTTTTATTAAAAAAAAAAAAACTTGTTACGAAAAATTGCTATTTTCTTTTGAATTCAACCAACTTGCTTTGATGCAATAGTGAATTCATTTATAGGCAATATATTGTCATGTTATCGTGTTACATACAATATATCACTATTAATAATTTAGGTATCATGAGGGAACGCGCTCATTTTTTTGTATGGAAAAAAACCAAGGTTAAAACATGAGTAATATTCGTTTTTGTTTTTCGTAAAAACTAAGCGAATTTCGTCCAATATAGTCTATAATAATATTTGCTTGAAAACAATTAGTATAAATTATATTTTTTTAGGATGCTAGTTATTATCATAACTTGTAATTTTAAAAAGAACATAAAATATTTTACAATGAAAGTGCCGAGCTTTACGTTAAGGGTTGTGTTAGACGGCTGGCTCCTGCCGGCAAAAAACGAAATGTGTTTTCGACCAGTTTCGAACCTACACCACCTTACAATGTGTTCCCAAATTTACCCACAGTTAGAGAAGCCCGTAAAACCACCTGACAGGCACCTAACATTGTTTTGTCATTGTGCTTTCCTTACCAAAGGCATTGAAGTGGTCCCTACCCCTGGGCACACAGCATCCTGCGTTACGGTTATTGCATTGGGAACTGAGAAAGGTACAATAGCAATCACCGGAGATCTTTTCGAGACGCGGCAGGACGTATTCGATCCACATATTTGGGAACATCAAGCCGGGTCGGAGAACCCAGTTCAGCAGGCGCAAAATCGACAAAAAGTAAGAAGCAAAACATACAAAGTTGGAATGAACTAATGACGTCACAACTGAGTGTAGATAAATCTTGGACTTCATAATACCTGTATAATGTTTAGCACGAAGTGTTGTAACAAACAATAAATTAAACACCCGATCTGCTAGATTGTAAATTCGATTTCCAGTAAATCGATTGACGCGTTTGTAACGAACTTCATAATTCGGGAAACCGATATTGGTTTTTGTGTACTAAATTATTTTTAGTCGACCAAGTTTGAACTGGTATTTCAGATAGAACCCAGTTGATATTTTAGTCAGAACGTAAACGGCACGAGAGATAAAGAGAATATATGTATACATACTGCAAAAATTATTGATCTAGAAACTCCCGAACCATTCAAGAGCGTACTCGGCTATGACGTCGTTTGTCCAATTAAAGAAATTGCAGGTGTGATTGGTCCAATAAAATAAAATAAAAATAAACCATTTCGTCTCAACATTTTTTTTCCATTTCACTATATTATGCACTAGGTTCTTCGGATCGCCAACTATATCATACCGGGGCATGGACCTATGTTTGAAGTCACCGAGGAGATGCGCTCTTTTCATGACAACTATGTACGACAAATGCGCTCCCAGTATATGAATACATCCTTGGCGAGTGTTGAAAGACTAAGGCGAAACCAGGAACTGGAACCGCGACAGCCGCAAAAACCGAGTGATAGCGGCGACGATGAACACCCTAATGGCGACTACGAAAATGCGAATCAAGGCCGGGACGAAAAGGTTCCCGAAGTCGAAGAACTTCATCATAATCGTTTGTGAACTCGGTAAACGTAATCGTGAAACGCTTGAACGAAACAGAGCAACGATCATTTCGCGTACATACAATACACATCATCAATTTGCTGGACCTATATATATACAACTTCTAATTATGTGTATCCATTAGTAATTTCAGTGTGCGACGATTTAGGATAAACGATCTCCTCCTCCTTGAACAGCCTTCGTCAAAACGTATCAGAGTTGAATCTTGTCAAATTAATTCATGTAAATAAAAGTCCGATTTAAATCCCTCTAGTATATGTAGTTCGTTTGATATCCGTTGTCATGGAAAATATAGTTTAGATCAGTCGCACTAACCAAGATTTATACCAAACAAGAGAAGTACGAGGGTTTTGTCTCGCAGAGCGTAACTGCAGGAAAGCTAAACGCATGTAGGAAAAGTATATAAGTGCCTGGTAGCCTCCACGTGTAAAGCAGATATGGAAGAAGAGATACTTTTTTATATAAAATAAATTGCTCGTACTTTTAAAATAGTATTGAAGATCGATTTTTACAAAATTTTTACTCCCTGGAGTGGAACTGCTGAGTACCGGTGACGAATGTAGTCATCGAGGAAAAAAAAATCCAACTTTTTTCAAACTGGAAAAGTACGACTAATAGTCATTTCAATAATCGCTTAAACAAAGATGTCTCTGTTATGCACTATGATATGAATTCCAAAAAGTGTGAAACTTCATATCAATTTCAATATTTTATACAAATGGACTTCTGTGACTTCCTTCAGATCAACTAAACATTTTTTTGCTTTCCCAAAATTTGGGGAACGCGTTGAATAATAGTCAAGCAACATGACCAAGTTCTAAAGGATTCCTTGTGAAATGTGATTATATTTTTTAAATTAAATTAAATTAGTGTTACGTATTTCTTAGAGTCCTCCGTAATAGCTTCATGCCTTTCAAGTTATCCTAGTGTCTCCTAGGATAACTAGATTTTTTTCTTAAATTCCTAGACTCAACATTTAAGTTGCACCAGCGAGGATATGGCTGGCAAAAACTGTGCGAGACAACAACATCATGTTATTAGTGGAAAAAAGACTCACATTGAACTTTTAGTATTTGTTCTATTTTCCAGGTTTGTACGAACACAGAAGGCTATATACAGTAGCATGCAAGATCCCGTCCTCTTTTTCCGTCTGTGTATCTTAACGACAAGGCAATAGCGCCATCTATGCTGTATCGATGCGAAGTTTCGTTATTTTTACTTCACTCATTTACTTACTCATCATGACAAGTACTGTACGGTACACGCTCTATCTCAGACATATCAAGAATCCAAATGCGGCAATTTTATCTACGTGGTTCTATCGTATCTGGTACGAAATCTATTCTATCTGGTACGAAACGTTTTAAAGGATAATGGTTAGCCTGCGGCTCGGGTCACTTGAACTAGCTTCCGGCATGTTAATGTTCAAGACGTTCGTAGCAAATAAATTGCTTAAACTCTTAGCTTTCTCTGTAGAGGAAAAACAGGAAAGGATTTAGGAATACGATGTGTTTACCGCTGTAGGTATCTGCTGCAGGTTCTAGAGCTCGTACTAACACTTCATATAACTGTACTTTGATACCTCGTCCGGCCGATTCTTACAACTATTTGGCGTTTAGTCTTTCACCAAAGTAAACTTGTTAGGTCTAAGACTCACACAATCTCCAGACATTTAAAAGCGAATGTCATTAATACGAAATTTAACAGCGAAATGTATGTCCAACGACACTTGATCTGGTTTCTTTGCAAACCAAGCCTGCTGTCAAAATGTCGGGAAGTCTGATAGTCGTCTATTACACGTATGTACGCTGTTGTGGTTCTCTGCAGGTATTAATTTGGGTGGCGTACACCCTAGTTGAGCCACACAGAGGATAAGTCAAGTTGAAATACCAATTCGAAATTCGGTGAAACGGTTCTGAGTCAATTTTAATAGATGAATACGCTGCGAAAAGATGAAGCCACGTATTTTTTCCTCTTTACTGCTTTTTTCTAGCTTAGAGCTTTTTCGTGTTTTGGGATTTTTTTAACGGATTTCGAATTATACCATTGTCACAACTGCTTTTGAGAAATTAATGATAAAATTTTATTAATTTCGAAGTATATGTGATTTTTAAAAATGATTCGAAAAACTGAGAGATTTTCTCCATTATTTTTCTTATGTATGCTCATATGATTTGTTGAGGCTATCTAGACAAAGAAGCCAGATACCTGATAAAAAGTCAAGTGTTGACAAAGGGGCTATATATTCTTCATGCGCTCTTACGATGCTATAATATATGTATCATAGATTTAGAACACAGATAAAGATAAAAGCACGGCCTTAAAGATGCACAAAAACTTACACAATAATTTGTCTGTGTTTTGGAAAGAGTCTATATTTTTTAATTAGTAAAGCACCGTGGCTCAAAATATTTAAGCAAAAAAAAATTAAAATACAATTAAAGAGGAGCGTCAGAACTTTCCGTAGGACTCACATAGGTGTCCGGAACTGGAAAACGTATAAGCAAAAATCTGTTGTTCTTGTACGCACGTAGGAGTTTTTCTATGGCGAACGAGCCGCGATGCTCGCTATAAATGTTTGGTTTATTTCGTACTCGCTTAATTCTAAACTAACGTGTGTATCATTACCTTATCTAAAAAGGATATGTTCACCGGGGTACGTAAAATGATGATTTTGTGTATATTGTTCTTCCCTTACCTATTGGACGCCATGAAACAGCCTTTACAATGAGTTCCATCGAATAAATGGGCCAAAAAGAGTGGAGTTTACACGATACGACTCAGCGTGTTGACAGAGCATTTTCAGCAGCACTACGGCGCGCGAGTGTTACATGTTCAGTCCTAGCGAGCAAACACGATAACGTGAAAAAACAGCGATTAAATTTTGGAAGTCACGGTCTCATTAGACCACTACTTTTCCTCTTAGATTAAGCAACTAGCTTTAGCACCAGCTGGGTACGTTGCCGTTTAGACTACGTTTTATGGTTCAGTTGGTAAATAAACATGCAAGGTTATGATGTTCCTCCTATTCAACATCTAAGTTTACGCGAGACAAGGTAAGAAAACACAAAGTTGGGATCTATACCGAAAATTATACTATTTATCTGCTATATGCGTCATGTGCCTCCGCGCGAGTGGCTCGCATTTATCTGGAAGTTATGTTTATAAAATTTTGTAAAAGAATATATGTCTAGTCAATCTTTTATTGTCAAACATTTATTCAGTCTTCCCTCATCTATTTTTATTGTATCAGTTAATACAAACGTATCATTTTTGACACCTCCCTGTAGTGAGATCTCTATTTGTTTTCGAAGCCGTAGTTGACTAGGCTCAACTAATTCTAATTCATTCGTCGTTTCTATCTATCATGAATTGGGCATTGTCTCTGTCATGTCTGGGCAATGCTTGATAAAATTTCCATAATTTAAATATTGAACTCCATCGTCGATAAGGCGGAACCGCAAGTTTTCAATGCAACCAAAGGTGGATAAGTAGTTTAGAAAGCAACTCCGATCGATTTTGCAAGAGAAGACGACATCACTTAGAAACGCTACTTTGTTTTGTCGCTTAATACATTCGGTGAAAGACAATGAAAAAGCTACAAGAAGCTAGGTGGCATAAATCGCGGGAAACGATTCCTCGTATACAGAACTTTGATTGACTTGTATATGATGATGCTTTTCAGAACATTCAAGCTTAAATGTATTTAAGTATCTATACTTTCTGTGGAGTGCAGGACTCAATATAGATATACAAATATGGGTAAGAATTAGGTTGACGTTGGTGCCATGCGTCACTTTGGGAACAATGTTGTATCTGGCAAAAACAGTTCTGATTATATCTATAAAATACAATAATTGTAAAACAAAAAAAAAGTATGCGTACTTTTTTGGCTTACGCATGAAAATATTTTTTTTACAATGTGTTCTTCTTGTTATTAATATTTATTGTTGAAATATATGTACACGTTTTAGACACGGTATATAGAAAATACTGATTACAATCATAGTCATAGAAGCATGATGAAGAAATGGTCTTCCTTATTCTTCCTTCAATTAAAAAGCTATTTCGATTATTCGTTAATTGTATTTTTTGCCTCTTGAATGAATTTCCACAAAGCCTGAGGGCATGTAGCCTTTTTTCTGCAGCTACTTTATTTGAGCAACTCTCCGAAATGATGCGCGCAAGGGTCTTTGACACTCAAAAGAACATGAAGATAGAAAAATTATCGTTAATTGGGTAAGGTTTTTTTCTCTGTTATTCTACATATATATTTATAAGCATTTCGAAAATATGTAACACTTTGAAAAAAACACAACTTCCATTTTATTTCGAGCTCGCAGGCCAGTGCTTCTCGAGCGTGTAAACAGTTCGGGCTCTTCCAAGAACTTCGGCCTAACAACGATATCTGCAAATACTCTAGCGGATGCCTACACATGCCAGAGTGAATAAGGGAGATTTGATTTAATCATAACGTATTTTCTCTATTTTATGTCAAATTTAATTAGATATTAAGATTGTAAGATAATGCTAGGAATTATACCAGTTTGCCAGCCAATATGCAAAATGATGATCCGTTTAATAGAACGTATTATATTTAAATACAATTAGGCGATCAGGAATGATAATAGCTAAAAGTGTACTTAAATAAGTATTTGTTTGTATTAAAATACGTCTGATATGCAAATGGTCACTTTGAACGGTTGGTCCCCAACGCGAAACAAAGTGTGTCCCGAAAAGACCCGAATTAGAATTTACACCAGCCAGTATTTTGAAGTTTATCAGGCAAACACGCTGCGAGATCATCAGAGCAATATATGAAAGTACACGTAGATTATAATAAAATAATATAGTGAATACAATTATAAAACGCCAATCTGTCTTTTAAAACTGACGACAGCTTACAGGAGACGCACCGATAGAAGGGAACAAACGCTATCTGTCCCAGTAATGGGTTAATGCATCAGCAGTATATATATAAGGGCGTTAAACAAAGATGTTAACTAAGAATCTTGATGATAACGCATACTTTCATAAAAAAATATAATTAAAAACTTCTGTACTTGTATAAATCTTCATGATCGCCGTTAAATCTATACTAGTGTGACGCGTGAGGTGAAACTTCACACGTCAAACACACGCTCTTCGTTCAATTGGCAATAATTTAGCACGTAGCCTTGATACTGTGTGCACACAATTCGCCATTCCCTCAATGTGACTCCCGTCGAGGGCGGTCTGGAATTGTCGCTTCTTCTTTTTTTTTTTTTTATAATTGGTTTGCTTTATTTTATTGGCATATATTCCGTTACATCTTATAGGTAGTGAAGCAGATTCCCGTGACAGTGCAATAGTAACGCGTTTGCTCACAGAATTTAGAAACACGTAAGGTAGTCTAGGTACGTACCCTGGCATGGATACATTTCAGCTTCTGCTGAAGCAACGCTTAACGATAGCATTGACTGCAACAGCCCGAAACGCTTAATTTGACAGCCAAACAGGTACCTTTACAGGTCGGTATGCCGCAAAAGAAGCACTATCAGGTTTGATCTGACTGTAGCGCTAAAGAAATAAATAAAGTGGCCGATATTAGATCACTTAACATTAAGCTCAATGCTGTTCTGAAAAAATATGCGCCTATACAATCCGTGTGCAAATTCGTTCGGACGTATTCCTCCCGCAAGAGTGATCTCGAAGAAGTTTGCTATGAACGACTCTCTGACACTGTTCTACAGTGCTAGCCTGTGTTAACAGACATGATATGACATATGGTAAAAATTGGAATAATGAAAATGCATGATCTGCTTCGTGTTGAACTAAAACAGAAGCTCAGTGTCTATCATACATCTCTTGGCTGACGCTGAATGATGTCGTTAGCAGTTCCCAGTCCCGAAATGCCTAGAAATTTTGTAGTACGATAGTAGATAATACAGAAAAAGAAATTATAAACATCGATGTGGATAAGCAGAAATTTAGATATCTGCAGGAATTATCGATGTAGAGTCGCTCATGGCTAGGAGCAAGTTGATAGTAAACCGTACCGCCTTACGCGTAAGTCAAATGATTTCAATGTGTGCTCAGTGTATAAATTCTGCAGGCTAGGAGAGATATGTCTGGAATATGCCAGAATAGAACAGTTGTGCGTCTCTTTGAAGCGTCTCCGTTGAAAATTGTGAGAGTGACCATCAGAACATAAGAAATATACCGCAGAGCTGAATCAAAAACCGATAACAGCCGAAGTGAAAGGCATTTGCTGGACCTCTCTTAGGCATGCGTATGTAATTCTGCATGCCTGTGGTGACTATTCCTTTCAAGTAAACAGAAACAAAACAATCTGAAAGATGGCCAATACTTAAAAATGCCGGTGTCAATCGAGTTTTGCATTATTACTCACATCGGTGATGGATACGAGGGCCAGGCAAAGCCTATGGTCGAATTACACTTAGAAATTTTACCTAGTAAGTTGGCGTTACGTTTGAAGATATAGATAGCACTTTGATTAGAAAAGGTATTCTATATAAACGGGATAGTAAAAGCTTGCTTAGTAAAAGTCGTTTTCTATATTGCAACAAGAAAGTCGTTATATCGACTCGGCGCAGCTAGTTGATACCGGTTCATTACCTGGCTATCTGGTACGCTACAACAAGTGTAATTAATAAACGAAAGCTTCTCTAGTGTCCGCGTACGTCTTTTGCGAATCAGTATGCCATTTGCTTTATCGTTAAGTTAAGTTAAGTTATTATATGTAGTGTATTATACCTTTCTAAAGGGGCGTAATACCCTTCTAAACCTACTTCACAACTCAAATTCGTATACGGTTTATTCCATGCAAGTTTTTCCATATATATATATATATATATATACTTTTTTTTTCTTTTGTATTTAAGGCGCACTAGTTCCCTTGAAGCTACTCTTTGAAGCTTCACTCGGTCTCTTGACAAAGGTGTCATAGTAAGCCATAGAAAATCAGTTCAACCAATTCCAACGGAATACAACGGCGGAAACAACACTCGCTGTCTATAGACTTCGTGTTCGGTGAAGCTTCTATTTCGAGAAATACCATGAGCCGTTCATTCGAAAACTTCCAGAAAGAAAATTTCAAACTTGAAAATGAGTCTTGTGGAAGAGCGCCGCGAAAAGCAATGACAACGAGTTGACAGCCGAGGTGGAAGCCGACCCATCCTGAAGTGCACGAACGGTGCACCTAATTTGGTATATCTAAAAAATCTCGTCGAACTTGAACCGAATCTTCGGTCGAGATACTACTCCGAGGTATTC
The DNA here is from genome assembly GCF_002532875.2 of Varroa jacobsoni. Classification (NCBI taxonomy): domain Eukaryota; kingdom Metazoa; phylum Arthropoda; class Arachnida; order Mesostigmata; family Varroidae; genus Varroa; species Varroa jacobsoni. The sequence continues at coordinate 63,186 of NW_019213806.1, read as the reverse complement.
AAACGAAAATGGCTCGAAGAACAAAAGATTTGGGCTCGATAAGTTAAAAGCTTGAAGGCCTTCCAGCATTACAATATTATAAAACTGTTGTAAAATGGTTATTGGATACCTATAATAGGTTGTCACACAATAAACTTTATGCTCTGTTAAATAACTAATTTAAACCCCTCTTTAGTAAAAGAACTTCATTGTAATTATTTCATTTTATAATCGATAAAGGAGAAATGCATCGCGCCCTTCATTTTATTTTGCTACAAAAGATAGTAGAGCAGACTAAATTTCTCTGTTATGAATACTCCAATGGCAAGAAGCGTATTTTCTGTTCATAATGCTTTATATATACATATTAAATTGAAATAAGGTTACATTGCTAACACCAGAAGCAAAGAATGCTGTGCTTAGGAATGTAACTTTATAGCGCCCTGGTAGAATACAAGGTGTGCAGGTTTTATGGATCGAGGTTGTACACAAGTGCATGCAATAACTGTATGCCACCATAGCTTAATACAAGTAATGATAGCCATAGAAGTTCTATACTGATGGGATTACGATGTTGCCAGAAAATAAATGAAAGAAAGTCATCGATCAAAATAGCGCGTATTTTGTTTAACGATGTTATTTTATGTGCAAAATTATGTGCTTAAATTTTAGCTTAAAAAATTTAGTCAATATAGTAGTTGTGCATAAAGTGGGGCGCAGAAAGAATGAATATTTGAGAAAAAAAATCTTACATCAAAAAAAGTTTTCGAGGTTAAAATCGCACTTTGGGGTGGCCAAATGGAAGATAGCAATATCAACAGGCACTTGGCGCCAGAAAACATTGCTAGAGTATGCAGACGGTCATTTCAAAAAGTCGCTGAACCGATCCTCATCTAAACCGGCACTCGGATAGGAAAGTTTATAGGCCAGCGTTTTCAAACTCAGAGGCAGTTGCTCAGTAGCGTATGGTCGCTGCGAAAATCAGGTACAAGAAAATCAGACGGCCTTTTTGAATATTGTAGTACAACCAGAAGTTTGTCGAACTCAGAAGCAGAAACATGACCATGCCAAAACACTGCGGTCCGCTTCGCGCCAGAACTTACCCGCATCCTATCATACATTCACTATTAGTGAATATAGAAATTAGCGACAAATAAAAATTGCATTGGACATTATACGTATCAATAAGAGGCAGAACTTTATTTCGGTAATGTATTATAAAGTCATTATATTATATAAGCGGCGAGTTGCAATTACTTAATTAATTATAATCGTGCAAAAAATACAATTAACTTACCGTTAAATATAAGAAACTCAAAGAAACTCTTAGCCTTGTCGCTATTCATAAAAAAAACATATGATGTCACTGATTCTGGGATGTTGCAGATCTCGACGGCGTCTTCCGTTTGCTTCATAGTTATCAACCGTGAAAATAGTCCTTAGGGCCAAGCGCGCCTTCATCTCGCTTTCGTTGTTTAATGCTGTGCGTTTCAACCTGACGTTCCTCCGTCGGTAATTTCCTCATTGACAACTTGCAAAGTCTCCTTAAGGCGAATTCAGAACTTTCTGCAGGCCGGCAAGGTGGATCTAAATGAGGTCGAGCATGTGGTAGGCGAATGTTCGTCTCATGTTGTTTTGTTTGTCATCCATAAGCCCTTTATTAACACGTGTTTCCCGGGTATGGGTTAAAACTAAACTACAACGGACGATCTATGTATTTGATTGATACAGATAGCAGTGGGTTTTTGCATTTATGTGCTGCGATTTTAAAGTAGAGCGTTTTTAACGTTTCACTGTCACCATTTCATGGCTAGCTTGTACTTCGCAGTATCGCGTCATGCCAGTTTTAGCTAGAAATCGGTTAAGTGTCTTCTGCGTTCGACTGCAGAATGCAACAGCAGAAACTGATAGCCTACAATAAGCATTCTGGATTCAAGATGAGGTCTAAGTTAGGCAGGCCGTCGCGCACACAGCCTAAAAAAAAGATCTTTGTTGCATCTGTATTATATAATAATAATGTAGGTAATTATGAGTATTCAAATTTCGCGCCACCACCCTGCATTACAGTGTATCTAGTATATACTAAGTATTATATCTAAGATCACGTTCCGATCTAATGTTGAGCTGCAGTCTGGCAGGTCACAGATCGCCGCAGTACCATAAATCATAAAATCTAAATGCAAAATTTGGTTGCGATATTTTTTCAGGCGAAACAAACACGCTAATTTCGCTTGGGAGGCTTCAGTGACGTTTATGTCACTTTTTATCTTCGTCTACAAATGCAGCGCTAAGCAATACGAACGAAGCATGTACATTGCGAGCAAGTTCGCTTTAGCAGAAGCAATATTCCCCATGACGGTAGATGGGCGACAAGCGAAAGAAATTGGTTTTCACTTTTTGAGCATGCGCCATTTTTGTTGAGGATAAACTGATCAATACTCGTTCAAAATATGGATGCCCTGCCTGCAACAGCAATGGACCTCGTACATTTGTATAAAAAAAGCACGTTCTTGCAGCCCTCCGAAGAAATTAATTAGGTAATCAAGTATGGAAGATACTATGTGTATGAGCCAACTAGCTGTGTGAAAGTCCTGAGCTGCGTGTGTAAAATAATTAGCTAGACGGGCGATAGAAGCTCCAAGACTTTCCCTTGTCAGGCTCGTCCAGTGCTTGCAATAGAAATATTCAGAGAATGGTCATAGCCTAGTTTCCCAATAACTATTCGTTATGGTGTAACTAGACGAGTAAATTTCAACAGATGTTCGCGTGCAAGATTTTAGCATGAACGGACAGGATATTTAGCTAACTACCCGTTTTACAAAGATGATTTTGCAAAATTTGAGTGTTGCATTCGATCGGTACTGCGAACTCCGGAGGGGGCATACTGTTTTCTATGGGGTTAACTGATTGTTTGGAGAAAGTCGTTTAAGAACATATCATGTCATTTTACGTCCGTTAACGCGCTATAAGATTAAGTGTACTAGAATTAAAAATAAGAAAAGGTTCAACTGACGATCCAAAACCTGTTAAGAGACTTTCCCTCAAGCTGTACGGTGATTCGGCGCACCCTGTACATCTCGATACTGTTGCCTCCTATTATTCGGTAAACATTATAGCATTATGATTTACCATTCTGTCGTATCCTTCTCGTGGCATGCAGAAGTATATTTAGATGACTATGGTCCAGTGCACCTATCACTTTAATTTTTAGGAAAACGTATTCTCAATAGTGGGTGACGGATGATGCTCGTCCCTTTATCTGCATTGTCATGGTAACGATAACTAGCCGATATGTTACCACGCTGATTCAAATCTCAGCGTTAGCAAAAGTTATTACTAGATACTGATAACCAGAAAAATAATGTACGCAGAAATAAATGAGCAATTAAGGAAGATAAGGTAGTATTATTATTAAAATTAATAGCTGCTCATATGGGTGTCATACCATTTGAAAAATCTATTAGAGAAATCCCAGTTGAGTCCAGCGAAACGCATTTCGGTTAGCTTCCGGAAGACGAGTTTCTGATGCTATACCTACTAAGAAATGATTTCGGAAACATATCCACATAAATATACTAACTGCGTGTCGTCGAAAAAAATATATTCTCAAGAATTTTAGTTTTCATCGTTCTTCGCGCAGATGGCACAACCGACCAAATAGAGTAAACGGGAAAGGTTTCACGACTTCACAGAACTTTCAGACCTTTTACTTGTTAACGAACGAATCCAATAATGCTCGATTCATTTTTACCTTATAGCCATTTGCTGTCCGTTATCCGTTAGGTGCCGATTGCATACGTGCCACAATAGGCTCGGATTCAAAATCACACTGTACGTCAAAGTTCAATTCGGCCAAGCCATAGAGAAGCGTTGTTTATTATCAGACGTTCTTGTTTTGCACGAAAGCTATAGGAGAGAAGTTGGCGAAAAAGGCGTCAATCCTTCAGGCAGTCAGAAGCAAAGACTAAGTCTAGCCCGTGCGGTCCATCAGAAAACCCAACTATTCTTACTAGACGACCCACTTACATATGCCTCAACATCTGTCCAAGGACGTCATCTGGCCTAACGGCCTTTTGGAGGACACCACCCGAATTCTTGTCACATACTTACAATCTGTACTACCTTTCGTCGGCCAAATTGATTTAATTGGCAGTTATAAAGATCTCAGCTATAAAGATGGATAATGATGTTTTATTAAAGACAATGCGCAAGGAAATAGGTGAATTACATGACCTTATTGATAATGCAGGTTCATAGCACTTCAGCAAAAGGAGGTTTCGCTTCATTCAACGTGGGTAGCTAGGATAACAGTCATCGAACAGAAGAGGCTGCTACAGTTGTCAGGTATTTTGACGCCTTTACTGGATGCTTCTTCGGCGATTCGGAATTTTGTACGCCCCTCTGTCCGTGATTGGCTTTAGACTTTTTGAAATGCGTAAAGTAGTGGGCATATTTTGGCTTTGTGATTGGAGTAACGACGTTCGCCGACACCCAGCCGACAATATAATGAATAACCTTTGGAATGATGCCACTAAGAACATATTATTAACAACCAATGTGGCTGGGCTAAGTCCGCCATGCATTCACCAGTGTTGAATGGCATGTCGGGGACGGACAGTGGCTCCTCGTCGTTCCATGCAGAAAAGGATTTCGTGAACGTTTGTAACGCGTCTTGATCTCAGCGCCAACCGCATACCTCATAACAGCGTGTCTGCAACGTAAGGACGTTGATTATTGAAAGCTTCATGCACTATGACTTATTAGGTTATTGGTGGATGAAGTAATGTACGTGATGATTTTTCCGTTGTTGTTATGTCTGGGTCATAAAATATAACTACATGAGGATTGTCACTAGTAAACCTCATACATCTAACTGATTCCTTAGGTGGTGGATGATTGAAGATTTGCTGTACCAACGGAATTAAAATAAACGTACGTAATAATATAAGATGCTGCGCTGAAGATAACTGCATAAAAATAAAAGATGATGTTATAACGCCTGAATCATGTCATGCTGAATATTTTTCTTCTTTACACCACACAAATATATGCTATAAAGAACTTTCTTTTAAGTAATAAGTACCTAACTGATTAAATAGGTTAACAACCATCACCATTATGGGGTGTATGTATGATTGTTAAACTGCTAAAAACTTCCCAATTAGGTATCCTAGGTATCCTACCTAATTTCATTGAATTCTTATCAATTTACTAGATGATATCAATATATTATAAATTTTCACTATAGCACATTGGAAACGAAAGTTATTATTACCATTACTGCTATAACTATTAGAATGAAGTATAAAATTATCAAAACTGAATTTTAGCTGAGAGTCATTGCGAGTCCTGGTTGTATTGATCCTCATTGTCTTTGTAGTATTTCATCATGATCAATTAGGCGAACGATTGACTGGCCTTCTTATTACTTACATCCTTATGGTGAGTCTTATGTCAATTATTGCTCTTATACTTTTTAGGTAACAAAAAAGCATCCGAGGTCTTTTCTGCTAGTTGTCGAAATCGTGCGCGCGCGTACAAGATGGTATGTCGCCTTTGTTATATATACACACACATAAATTTAACTAGTTGTATTATTTTTACAAATAACGACTGTCTGGTATATATTGGTTTATTTTGGTTAAAATATAAGGTAAACACGAATCTACAGCAGATCATGCTATAGTTGCATGCACTACTTTAACAAGTAAAGAAGTATCACTGCCGTTTCCAGCCTTCATAGACATCAACGATGAGCTTTTTCAATTTAATGTATTCAAGTGAGGTTTAAAAATAAAGGTTCGAATCAAATAGAAAAGCGAAATAAGTCAAACCACTTCGAAGGATCGACAAACCAAGACGCTAGGTTTAAAGCACAATGACTTTGGAGTGAAGCTGCTCCTACCGGATCGGGCGAACCTGAACCGGCATAGGGCTTTGCCGGCAATAACTTCAATGCGACAACATTTCATTTCATGGTTTATTCCGATCGCACCTATTTTAGACCATCGAGGGTATGGTCTGGATCTTTCGGTTCAAGTCGTGTCTAGAAATGACCGTTATAGCTAATTGAATTGCCAAAAAATTGGGTGTCAGTAGTACGATGCTTACATTTTTTTTATATTTGGTCTTTATATTTGACAACGATTAGAGTAGAGATATCGAAAGCTTGTTTTCGTTGGGCGAAAATTATGTACTATTTTTCTATAGAGAATACAGTAACTGTACTCTGTGCAGTGTATGATATGGAAATAACAATATCAGTTTATAATCTATACGCTGGTAAAAGTTCTACAAGAGATCTCAATGCCATGTTTAAGGAGAAAAAAATGCGCGACATTTTTTACTTTGTATTCTAAAACTCTCATGAAGACCCACCTTATATACTAAGCAGGTTCCGTCGAAGAAGCCTTAGAAAATTAGCGGGGCTGTCGATCTTCTGTGACCTGAAGGACCAGTCAGCTTTAATAACCACAGCATCGCTTATAGGTGTGCTATATATGCGTGCACACATCGAGTTTCTGTAATTTTTTTAAAATTTACTTTACTCGTCAGATTTTTATTTTCATTTTCATAGTTGTGTCAAATTGATAAGATGCAGATGCTCCCTGAGTTGAGAATCAGCTGTAGCAGCTCAAATAAAAATGCAAATAGTCAAAGCCCAATTTTGCCAAGCACCTGCACTTCCTAAACGCAACATCATTAAAACTATTACATTTGTAATACTTGTGTATCACGTTATAATTGACCTGTTAAGAACATATGCGAATCAATCGATGGATACTGTGCTGGGCCCCAGAGTGAGTATCGTGGAACAAGCAGACGCCTGCAAAAGTTCGCTTAGCTTCAGCAGTCGAGGCCACGAAAGATGCATCGTCGTTGATGGGGTCGACATGGCAGGTGAGATTGACAGCATCCTACGTCTGGGACCTAGAGACAGATCCTGTACAAATGATGAAAATAGGCCATTAATCCAGAAAACAGCTTTCAATCTAAGTGGTAGCATGTAGTGTATATGCAACAAATACGTCAAGTAAAGAATGCTAGAAAGGGATGCATGTAAACTGATTTTTAGTAATACTTCATCGACCTCGCGGCAACCGTTCTGATTGTGTATGGTCAGTCATGTGATGATTGATCTGGTTAGCTTCTATCTTTTTAAATAACTACTAAACGCAATTTTTGTAAATAGTGAACGTTTTATGTATCTGAAATATGTAATTGCCGCTCGACGTTGAGAGCACTGAGCGAATAAATATAGCGTAGCTCTTATTGTAAATAGGTAACGTTGATGGAGTTCAGTTTTCTTTAAGGTTTATCTATGATATTCACAATCGACATGGAGGGTCATTTGAAGGTATTTCATTTTTTATAGACATTTGCAGAAAATCTTCGGATTTTTCTAAGACCATGCATTTCCGTTTGTCGTTGACTAAACGATGCAGTGTTAAACGATCTGCAAACTCGTCTCACGATGATTCCTTAAGATTCAATTCTATTCCGGGGAAACCTGCGCACTAACCTTGATCCACGGGAACTTCATTCGCATGAGAAGCTTAGTTCGCGATCGAAAGATCGCGTCTCAATAAGACGTCGTTCTCACTTAATATGGGCATTGCTGACGGCCAGTGCTACAAGTACACCTAACTACTTACAGAAAACGGATTGAAATTTATTACTTTCAACATGTCCAAATTATGATGAGCAAAATTAACTATTCAAGAACCCTACTCAGTGGCCCGAACAAGTTTCTGAAGTTTTACATTTGATACTGCTTCTCGATAGGGCCTATATCATATCACGTGTCCTTAAATTTAGTACCGCAATACACTACCAGCAAATCTTCACGCGGATCGACCCACTGACCTGGCGCTCCGACTAGAATAAGAAAAAATAATAAGTAAAAAAATCGAAGTATAGTTTGGCACAAATACGATATCGATATTCTTTAACAATATTAATATGGTAAATGTTTTTCTGTGCAGAATTCCAAAAACGCAAAAAACAGTAACCTCATTTTAGTGGACATTGTGGGAAACTTAAAGAGCTTACACGCAGCTAAAATTCTAAGAGCCTGTGTTTCGAAATATGTAGCTCATATTAACGTTCCAATGCGTCAGATTGAAAGACATTTTGCTTATTTTTCTCTCAGAGGACTCATTGTTTCTGCCCTAAAAGGACTGTTGCCACGATTGTGGCCATAGAATGGTTTGCCCCACTTCATAGCTATTATAAGACAATATCAAATGAAGTTGCTCATAAACTAACAGTCGAACAAACAACGAACATGTTTTCCATTTCTACGTCTTTTTCTATCTCGTATAGGAGGTTGGTTTCGAAAATGTTCTGTGTGTACATTTGGCAAGCAGATACATATGTATGTATATAT